>NC_046383.1:21377818-21641752 GCF_011125445.2 Fundulus heteroclitus | reverse complement strand
AGGTTTCCAGATGGATATGCGGGCATCTATCTGGCGGAGTCAGGTACATTATCTGGCCCTCGAGAGTAAAAAAAAAAAAGGCGTATATACTTTTAAAGTGTATAAGTGGGCTAAAACTGTGGCCTCCTGTAAGTGTAACTCACCCCAATATCAACTTTTTTTTGCAGATAAACTGTATAAACTGGGCCTAAGGGTGCTACTTTTATGTTACTGTGCATTTTTTATACTACTGTGTGAAATAGAATGAAATTATGAAATGAAAAGTATCGTCTCTACACATGCAAGTGGCCCTTTTTAATGACTTCATGATTCCAAAATGGCCCCATATAGAAATTAGTTTGACACCCCTGTTTTAGATGAACCCACGGTGGGCTCTACTAGTAAACTGGAAAGTGCTCATCACGGGGTCCTGCAAGGCAAGTTTATTTATATAGCACTTTTCAGTAGCAAGACTATTCAAAGGGCTGTTCATAAATAAATAAAAAAACAAAGGAACAAGCTAAGTAAATCCTTGATTAGACTTCTTTCACACATTAACAAACATGCAGAAAGCATGAAACTAGGTAAATCCTTGGGGGTTTCTGATTTAAAGCAATTTAGTTTAACTTTTCTAAAGCTACAACTAGAATAAGTTATTCTTCTTTAGCAGGATGATGATCCCAAATCAACAGGCAAACCGCGACAGAAATGCTTCATGAAGTACAAGATCTGTCTCTTCTGGGATTGCCATCTCAGCCCTCAGACATGAATGCTGAAAAGCCGTGAGGTGACCTAAAGATAAGACAGGAGTTTATTGGAGAAATTCATCCGTCACATAAACTCTTGTAAAATAGAACAAAAAAGAGAGAGAGAAGGACACAAAGGAGCATCCAGGACTCTGGATGTTCTAGAGAAAACGCTTAAATGTTGATAAGACTAAAAGCATTTTTATACTGCGACTGTAAAAGATGTGCTTATTTAAAGTCTTTTTTTTAGAGATCTGTGGTACAGGTTGCTGTAATTGTGGAGGGGGCTGTATTTTTCAATCCATACTCTTTCTTTTATCTGTAACCTTGTTGTGGTTTTCCGTCCTTCCTTTTTGACGTTGTCCCTCAGGTTCCTGGAGCAGGAGATCAAATCGCTCCTTAAACCCACCCTGACGGGCCGCTCCGTCCTCCGCACCGTTGCATCGGCCACGCAGCCACGGGAAAACTCATCCACCATAGAGGAGGAATGCGAGAGTCTGGCGAGGAGCTCAGGGAGGTAAAAACAAGACCGTGACGATGCTTTTAGAGAGCGCCGTTGTTCTGAAATAAACGCTTGACGTGGGGGTGGTCTCCGCCCGTTGCCCCCCAGGTGTCCAGGAAACAGAGGACAAGCCTGCGGACTCAGCTCACCCAGCTCTGTCAGTACAAAGGAGTGCTGACCCAGACGCACTCGCTCACAGCTTCCCAGGTATTTTACACACTTGACCTTTGCAAATTACTGTCGGAGCTTCTTCAGGATGACTGAGCTGAAGGAAATAAACACTTATTTCCAATTTTGTTGACAGACTCCACCGCCAGTGCTGGAAGGCCACGGCCTGTTTGATCATCGCCAAGATATCCGCCTCAGGTTGATCTCTCTCTTTCCTTATTCCTCTTCTAAGCGATGCGCGGATCAATCAGCCAGACATGGAGATCGGCCAATTTAAGGTCACTTCATCTGATCGTTGATTTGCCTGTCAACAGCTGGAAAACCAAAGCCGTTTCTTTCCTTTTACTTAAAACGCCTCAGAACTAAGAATGCGGTTCTCGGCCAATAAAGGAATCCGGCGACAGGATCTACTTTGGGTTTAAGTTGAATGAAAATCAGATCAACATTTGATGCATAAATTGGGATAATCTTGTCGTTTCCTTATTTTCGGTGTAGATTCCTCTGTTTTATGTGTTGTTGCTCTTAGAAAAACAAAATCCGAATCAGCAGGTCAGACCTCAAAAATCCAGATGTTGATATCGGCCCAGAAAGCCCAGACCAGTTCTTTAGTTTTTCTCAAAGATGTTGATTTAATTTTTTTATTGATATTTATCCCCACTCATCTATTTTTGCCACTTCCTCTCTTCCTCAGTTTTGTTGCAGGAGTGGTTCATCCCTGGAAGGTCCCCTCATTCGAACGCTTGCTGTGGCGGGCGTGTCGCGGTTACATCATCGTGGATTTTAGAGAAATGGGGGACCGTCTGGAGCACCCGGACACGGTGGGAGCTTGGAGGGAGGATCTCTGTTTATTTATTTATTTTTTTTAAGCAAACCCGTCTCTGTTGACTCACTGCGTCTGCTTTCTGCCTCTCGGTTTGCAGGGAGAAATGGTGCAATGGACCGTCTTCCTCATCTCCTTCTGGGGAGATCAGATCGGACAGAAAGTGAAGAAGATCTGCGATTGGTGGGGGAAACTTGCGCATAAATCAATTTTTGTTTAAATTTTCACTCCTTTCTGATGAGGCGGGTGTTTTTCTTTCTTTTTTCCTTCAAACAGCTTCCATACGCAGACGTTTCCGTACCCTGAGAGCACCGCTGAGCGGGAGGAAATTCTGCAGGGGCTTCAAGGCCGGATTGAAGACATCAAATCAGTGAGCGCCCCCCCCCCCCCCCTCTTTTTTTTTTTTTGGCAGAAATATCATTATTTCCTCTTTTTAGAAACCCTGAAAGTACCAGAAGTGTTCAGGATAATCAGTTATGTACTTTTTTAATTTCTTCAGCTGGCTGTATAGTACCAAACTCTCTCCTTTCGCTTCCTCGTCGCGTATTTCAGGTGTTGTCTCAGACCGAGGCCTTTCTGCAGCAGCTGCTGCTGCGAGCGGTGGCCATCCTGCCTCAGTGGAAGGTCCGGGTCCAGAAGTGCAAGGCCATCCAGCTGGTGCTGAACCTCTGCAGCCCCTCCGTCACTGACAAGTGCCTGATTGCCGAGGCCTGGTGTCCCACCAACAAGCTGCCCGAGCTGCAGAGCGCCCTCAGAGAAGGAGGGGTGAGACGATGCAGGCGCAAAGTCAAAGTTGTTGTCGGTTTAGTTTGATATGAATTACCAACGCTCTTTTATCCCAACTCGCATTCTTTCATCGTCAGAGGAAGAGTGGCAGTGGGGTGGACTCCTTCTACAACCGCCTGCCCTCCTCCACCCCTCCTCCCACCCTGTTTCCCATCAACTCCTTCACAGCTGGTTTCCAGAACATCGTTGATGCTTACGGTGTGGCCAGCTACCGGGAGGTTAATCCAGGTTTGTCGCCGTTTGTTTCATCCATCAAATCATCGCCTCTCAAAGTGAAGCCCCAAAAAAAAACCAACCAAGTCTTTCTTTCCCTTGCCTCCACAGCGGTGTACACCATCATTACATTCCCCTTCCTGTTTGCTGTGATGTTTGGGGACGTGGGTCACGGTTTGCTGATGTCTTTGGCCGCCCTGTGGATGGTGCTTGAGGAAAAAGACCCCAAGCTCAAAAATAATACCAATGAGGTAAATTTCATTATTCTTTTAGATTAGGCCATGCTAGGCTTTGGTAAAACGTGTGTATTTAGAGGCTGATTTGACTTATTTTTTTATATATATATATATATATATATATATATATATATATATATATATATATATATATATATATATATATATATATATATATATATATATATATATATATATATAGAGAGAGAGAGATAGATAGATAGATAGATATTTTTTTTTAAATTAACTTTGAACAAAACACGACCAAAACCTTGCTATGATTAGAGTTCTTAGGAAATTGCTGCGACTGAAATTAAGTACGTCTAATTTATTAATTTTTTTTAATCAAGCCTAGTTCATTTATTGTTTTAACCTTTTATTCACCTGTTCTGTGATTGCTGTGAAGCCCTTTGTCACCTGAGGTTGTTGTAAATGTCTTATACACAATAAACTTACTTACCCTTCCATGATTTTAATCCTTTAAAAATAATGAAAAGCTCTTACAGAAAAGCAATGTTGCATTAAAATAATGCATCACTTGGTTAGGTTCTCACCGTAAGGAAGTAAGAATAAAACAGGATCAGCTGTAACTAGAGATGTGCTGACAAATCAGCTGGGGTTTGATATCAAACAGGTTCAGTTTTCTATCCTTTACTCTGAAATGTTGAGTCCAATATCTATAGCAGCTGCTTAGCAATGATTCATGGAATTTGTTTTGACTATGCTTGAAAAAAAGTATTTTAATAGTATAATGTTTAAATAGAATTTACAACCATCTAAGAAAGTATGAGCCAAAACCTAAACGGCCTTAATGTGAGTGAAAATGGGTTTGTGTTTCCAGATCTGGAGGATGATGTTTGGAGGTCGTTATCTGATTCTGCTGATGGGCCTCTTCTCCATCTACACGGGAGCCGTCTACAACGAGTGTTTCAGCCGAGGCATCAAAACCTTCAGCTCAGGGTGGCACGTCGGCCCCATGTTTGAAAAGAACATCTGGAAGTGAGGATTAGTCATTAATTTGCTCAAAAAAGTAGCATTATTGTACCGAGTTTTTTGTTTTTGATTAATAACCCACCCGGTTTCTTGCTTTGATGTGATCCGTTTCAGCTCATCGGTCCTAGAGGGGAACCAGTTCTTGTCCATGGATCCTAATGTGACCGGGGTTTTTACCAGCCCCTATCCATTTGGGATTGACCCGGTACAGCCGTCAGAGTCATTATTACTGTTTCTTTTAGTAAAGACAGCGAACTGAAGCCAGTTTTGTTGCCTTGTTGTTGTTGTTGCCAGGTCTGGGGCATGGCCAACAACAAACTGACCTTCCTGAACTCCTACAAGATGAAGATGTCGGTCATCATCGGCGTCATTCACATGACCTTTGGCGTCTGCTTATCCTTCTTTAACTACCTGTTAGTGATCTTGTTTGGTTTATCTGCTGGTTGTTCTAAACCCATCTCCACTGGTTGCTCTTTTAAGCCCCCCCATCTCATCTTTATTTGTCTTGGTGTTTTCCTTCAGGCACTTTGGCAAGATCAGCAGCATATTCTTTGTGCTGATCCCAGAGCTGTTCTTCATGCTGTGCCTCTTTGGGTACCTTGTCTTCATGGTGGTCTTCAAATGGATCGCCTACACTCCTGCTCAGTCCAGAATCGCTCCCAGCATACTTATCCACTTCATAGACATGTTCCTGTTCACAGACAACCCAGAGAACCCCCAGCTGTTCACGGGTCAGGTGTGTGATCACACACAACAGCCACATATGCAACACGCGCCATTGTTTTTGTATAAATTCATCCGTTTTGCGCCTGGGAGGACACTGAATTTATCTTTGTTCACACAATATTAAGGGTCACGATGTGATCCTTAAACTGACTTTACGTATTTTTTTTATTTATCATGTGAAACTGTAATATTATTTAAAGTGGTTTCTAAGACTTATCCCCATTCCTCAAACATTTTAGCATTTAGTAATATTCATCCACAAACTTCAGTGTGTTTTATTGGCTCTTTATGTGATTGTCCAGCGCAACAAATTGCACAACTGTGAAGTGGAAGTCAATTTGTACATGGTTATCAACATTCTTTACAAATCAAAGTCTACAACGTGCGGTGAGCATTTGCATTTATATTCATGGAGTGAGTGAGTTTCAAAGCCACCCTTTGCTGCAGTGACAACTGCAGGTGATTTAGGGCATGCCTTGTATCAGCTTTACAGATCCTGACCGTGACACATTTGCTCATTCGTCTACTGCAAAGTGGCTCAAGGTCTGTCAGGTTGGACGGAGAGTATGTGTGAGCATTTGTTTTTAAGACTTGGACTGGGTAATTATAACGCGTGAATATACTTTGATTTAGACCAGAGCTACGTATATTTGGGTGTATGTTATGGGTAATTATTCCTTCTGGAAGGTTACCTTTGCCTCAGGCTAGAGTATTTTGCAGGACCTAACAAGTTTTCCATCCAGTAACCCCAAAGCACGATGCTGCGTGCTCCATATTTAACAGCGGGGATGGTGCACTGAGGAAGATGTGTAGCATTTGGCATCTAGGCTCCATCGTCACCATATTTCAATATTTTTCTTTCTAAAAGATCTTGGAAATTATTTAATATTTTCGCATTCCACTTCCCAATTGTGCACTACTTGTTCATTATACAAACATTCGCCAAAGAATCTGAGGTCTGTAGCTGGAAAGTGATGAAACGGATTGAAAATTAGCATTATTTACAGAAAATTTGTTAAATAGTTTTGTTTAAATGTAACTATGATGGACTTTTTACTTGTTTCACTTGTGTGCTTGACATTAAGCTACTTTTCTGTAAATGTGATGCTGTCGTGCAGATTACTGTCAGACCTCAGATTCCATGTTTATTGCAAGCACATGAACCCAATTATAGACTTATTCATGACAGAACAGTGGCGCAGTTGTTGCTCAGTTTATTGACCAGTATGTGTTTACCAGTTGAAAGGATTTGCAAAGTCCTTTTTTCAACAAAAAAAAAGAACTAATGTGAGCAGAATGCATGCATTGTTGTTGAGCATGTTTTTGTTCCCCGTGCGCAGCTTGTTGTCCAGAAGATCCTGGTTGTGCTGGCCCTGTGTTCAGTCCCTGTCCTCCTGCTGGGGAAACCCCTTTGCGAATATGTCGCCTTCAAATCAAGACGGCGGCGACAAATAGTAAGTCTTCGGTTCAGTGAGCTTCATCTGTTTTGTACTGTGAGGCGCATCGTGTGCTAGATTTCAGTTCTCTGTGATATCAGGACGAGGAAAGGCGGCCGTTGGTGCCCGACGAAGGCTCGGTCAACACCCGTCAGGGGGAGGTGGAGGGCGGAGGTGCAGCTGAGGAGGAGGTAACTGGTTGAATTCATGAAGCAGATTAAATTTCCTCTGCTGCACCCGTGCTTCTCATTTAACGCTCCCCGAACTGCGTTCGCCTGCAGGAGTTCGATGCTGCAGATGTGTTCATGCATCAGGCCATCCACACCATCGAGTACTGCTTGGGCTGCATCTCCAACACGGCCTCCTACCTGCGGCTCTGGGCTCTGAGTTTAGCTCATGCACGTTAGTGGACACACACACACACACACACACACACACACACACACACACACACACACACACACAATAGACTTCCCTATTTTAAACCAAACCAGCTCAGTCTGTTATTCATCTGGCTGCATGTTTTCCCAGCCAGCCGTGGCTCTGTGACCGTGAGTCATTTGTGTCTCCACAGAGCTGTCAGAGGTGCTGTGGGTCATGGTCATGCGTCTGGCCCTGAAGTGGGACGGCTACGTCGGATCTGCTGTGCTCGCTGTGATCTTCGCCTTCTTCGCCGTGTTGACCGTCTCCATCCTCCTGGTTATGGAGGGGCTCTCGGCTTTCCTGCACGCGCTCCGTCTGCACTGGTAAGAATGCGAGGAATGAAGAGGAAAGCCGAGCGAAAATGTTGTGCCTAATTTAGATTTTATAGATTGATTACCAGTTAAAATGGTTTAATGGCACTATTTCTTGCACGCAAGCGCTATATTTCTGGGCGACAGTGAGCTGTATGCCCCCTGTAGAATAAACCAGTGAGCTTTTAGTGGATATGCATAACAGAAGCAACGTCAAATCAGAGCCATGCATGTCCGCTTCTTGCTTTTAATCTCCGCATCACGTCTCTTCCAGGGTGGAGTTTCAGAATAAGTTCTACAGCGGAACAGGCTACAAACTCAGCCCGTTCTCCTTCACCTCGCTGATAAACGCTTCAGCTGCTATATGATGAGCCGAGCAATTGCAAATCAGTTATAATAACTAAAGTATTTGTGTATCTTAATGGTATTCTATTGTCTGTATGCCATGAAATGGTTAAATTAACTTGCACAATAATCATGATGAATAATGCAGACTGTTATTTTTACATCAGTAGAATAAAAAGTATGCCCGCTTGCTTAATTATGGCACCGTTGTATGAGAACATACTTTTGTATCCCCTTTGTAATATTTTTAAAAAGTGTTACACTGTGCACTCTAATTGATTTGTCATGAGTTAGAAATGTTATACACATTTTTACTGCATGAACATGAATTAAAAACACAAATTGTGAAAAGGGAAAGCACATCTGCTAATGGGGTCTGTTTGCTGTTTAAGGGAACTTGACATTATTGACTTGGTGAATGTTGAACTTCTTGAAAGATTGTTTAGTTCAGTTTCAATATTCATATTCATAAGCCAAAGATTCTTTCCCTCACATTGTCCCAACATGTTTTTCTTACTGTGCCTTACTGGACCTGTTTATTTAGCCGGTTTAGATTGCTGCTGCTACTGCTGTTCTCATGCCAATACAGACGTTTCAATTTGATATTTTGTCTTCTTTTTTTTTTGTCATTTAACTGATTACATTTAAATAAATTGGAAATTAAATAAAGTTTGTTTTTTGATTACTGTTATTGTGTGTAGTGTTTATTTTCAAAACCTGTGGACTTGCTCATTTGTACTGTTTAGATAGTTATGGCTTTAACAACATGATACGGATCCAAGTCTGTTACTGGTGACTTTAAATATTAAATGAACAACTCAGTATTGAAAATTGTTCTAAATAACTTGCATATTGAACGAAATCTAGTGTATCAGTTGATGGCTATACATTTCCAAAAGGTTTGTAGTTAACAAAGGTGAAGCCTAAATGATATCAAATTATTGCTCATCCCTTAACATTGATTTACTTGGCTATCCATGCTGCCTCCTGTTTGTTCTGATTACTACTTTGTCTTAGCTGCAGTCTGAAATGTTTTGTAGCCTTCCTGATCAAAATGTTTAATTTTTAATGTGTGTATGACATTCACTCCTCTTGAACATTTCTGCATTTTGTATTTATTGAGATTTTATGTGATGAACCATCTCATAGTAGCACATAAATATGGAGTGGTACAAAATACATAATTTTTCAAATTCCTTGTTAAAAATCCTAAAAAGTTTGGCAGGCATTTTTTAATCATCCCAATTTTATTCTAATATCCTTATTTAAAATGCAAACTATTGCATTCAGGCTTTGCAGTGTCAGTTGCAAATCTTCAGGAGTATGTTAACACCAGCTTTGCACATCTATGTGCTAAAACTTTTGGCCATGCGCAAAATTTCAGGGTTAGAATGAATGGGGAGTATCTGCAAACATTCAATTTCAAATTATTTCACATATTTTGCAGTTGGATTTAGGACTGGTTCTTTGATCTAAACCACTTTATTGTAATTCTGAAATTAGGTTTATGGGGATTGCCTAGACTTAGATTTAGACTCAATTTTATTTATCCCTTGGGATTGCTCCTTCAGGGAAATTCTGGTTCCAGTAGCTTATACAGAGTACAAAGGGCAGAATTAGAGCCATTGAAGATAGGATACAACAGACAATAAAATACAATATAAAATATAAAAAGAGTGTATATAGTGCAAAAAAAGGGTGATGGGTTAAAAGCAGAGAACAAATTTCGTTGTATGTTTCAATGTTTGTTTCAATGACAATAAAGATGATATTACTATCATATAAAAATCATTAAAAAAGTTGTAATGTCTAGAGTTTAGCCTAGAAGGTTAAACTCTGCCAAACATGTTTTTTTCGAGTACAAACCATCTCATCAATGTTAACCAAACTCCTTGTAAATGATGTAGAAAAACATTCCCTCGCCATGATGCTGTGTGTCACGATAGGGATGGTATTCAGGGTGAAAGCGTTTTGGATGTAGGTAAAAGAAAAATTTATTTAATTGGACCAGAAAACCTGCAAGTACACAAGGGCCTTCTAGTCTGAAGGTAAAACTTAGAAAAGTGGAAACAGACATTTTTAAATTAATATTATTGAGTTCGTTATTAAACATGTAGTATACTGTTAACTTTTCCTCAATTTTTTTTCCTTCGGCAGAACAGGATAATACAAACGTCTGTTTCCGTCCGTGCTTCTTTTCAAGTAACACCGGCTCAAGTGAACCGGATATTATTAGTGTGTCAAAGATGGCGCGCCCCTTGTCACGGTGAAACCTTGCAAAAACAGTGTTGGTTAAAAAAAAAAAAAAAAGACGTAGGTTTGCAACTCTGCAAGGAAATAAAGCTCGTCTAGATGTGAGTTCATAGCCTGGGTTTGACTCGATAAGCGGAACAGAAATGGCGCTGAGGGAAATTAGTCGTGGTGTTCGGCAGTTTCTGGGTCAAATTCATCGGTGCGGTTCTGGCGTTGCTTCACAGCGCACAGGTGAGCTGAGAACCAGTCCACGCTGCTGTCGTGGAGTCGCCGGTAGTAACCGGGTCGCTTTTTGTTTTCTTGTACCAGCTCGGTGTTTGAGTCAGGCGGCAGCTCGACCCGAACCCACTCCGAACGAGGACGAAGCCGTCAGCCCGACCTTTGTGAACAGAAACCCGCGGAACCTGGAGCAGATGGCGCTGGCGGTGAAGGACCGGGGCTGGAAGACCACCTGGCCTCACCAGCAGTTCTACCACAGGTAAAAGAAATAATAATAATAAATGAGTCAGCTCCCTGGAGCTGCAAGAAAAGGGAGTTCCCAGAATGTGATGTTGATGCCTTTCTAGTGCCACAAGGTTTAAATATATACACTCTGAGATAACATAGCTTTAATAATCCACTTTAAAATGATGATTTGTGTAGAGGACCTTTTAAGAAGAATCTAAAGAGATTTCTTCATGACGTCTCAGGAAGTGTAGGTAACCTTAAGGTTTTTATAATACTATCGAGGCGTTTGGATCTGAGTTGACTTAATATATACCAACAATAAAACATATTGACATAATAAAACTTTAACATTTTGCGGAGACTCCCGACTTAGCAGGCGTGCGTAACACCAATACAAAATGTAGCACACTTGTAGAAAATATAAAACAACATATCTCCAAAAATGAACAGTGAAAGGCTAAAATATTTATTATTTTATTATTGTGTTTTTGTTATTTGTGGTCATCTCTCAGGAGCAGAAATAAATAATAATAATAAAAAAAAAGCCTTGAAATGAAACTAAATCTACAAATTTATGCAGAAGTTGCAGCTTCGTTCACAGGAAACCAGCAAGATTCTTGCGTCATCTCTCGTGAGCGGGAAGATGTAGAAACCTGAAAACTGAGAAATTATCAAATGCTTGTAAGGGGATTATATAAATATTACTCTTACTAAGAATCCTGACAATTTTGCATCACCTCTCAAGAGGTGAAAGTATTAGGAGGTTAGAAAGGAGGATTGTTCTGAAATTGGTCGGTAGTTGTTGTGTTGTTGTTGTTTTTTTATACTCTATTTATGGCCAAGAATCCATAGTTAAAGTGTAAAACATTTGTAAAATATATATTAATCAAAGATCAAAGCAGCTCAGAAGTAACTTGACTAAATTTGTTTCGTGGCTGATTTTTGACTGGTGCATTTTCTAGTCATTATTGCAAAAATCTTGTGGTTCTGTGTTAAAGCTAAAACCATATGACCCACATTTATCTAATCAGAAAAATAAGGGGATTATTTATTGTTAAAAAACAGTAGCTGCATCTTCATTTAAAACCATCTTTATGTCCATTCATGTTGGGACATTAACAGTTTGTATCTCATCATAGACATAAATATCATAATAATTTAAGACTCGTGTGGTTTATTTGAACCGTTAATTGTCCAGATGAAGAACTGGGTAATTTCTACCTGTTTTGAATATGAGAATTTGACAAAATCCATAATAAATTAAAACTTTTCTACCCCAATTCAGTTTTTATTTTTCAGTCATTAAAATTTGTTGTTTATGTAAGAACAATCTAACTTCTAAAAGTTTCAACTTTACTTAAACTGCATCTATTAAACATGTTTAAAAAGTTTTTTTTTTTTCACCATCTCCTGTGTTTTTCCTTTCTCATCTTTTCAGGTTGATGTTCTCTCGCAGCCAACATCACGTCACCGCCGAAGTGTTCTCCTACACCTCTCCGGTTCCAGTGATCTCCTGTTCAACCAAAGAGTGGGCCGTGAAAAAGGAGCTGGCCAGCACAAACTGCGTGGTGGCATGTCAGGCCGTGGGCGAGGTGCTGGCGCATCGATGCCGGCAGGCGGGCATCACCAGGATGGTGTACAGGGCGATTCCCTGGATGTACCGCTCAGACGGAGTGAGTATTGTTTGTCCTGTGGCACGTCGCACTGCGCTTTTTCAACCAAACAACTTTTACTACTTTTAGCAGATGTTTGCTATGACCTTATGGAGGACTGACCCTGACATATTAAAAAATATAGAAATGGATACATGCTCAGTAAATATGGAAGCATAAAGTAAATGCACAAAAATACAGCAAATAAGTAAATGTGAGCAATGATTAAATTATACAATGAGACTTAAATGTCCATATCTCTTAATTAGATTATTTACTCCATTTTTAATGACCTAATTTCTTTACTTTTCGTTATAATTGTCAGCTATTTATTAATTAGTCTTTATATGTTTTAATATTTTTGTCTGTTTTATTCTTCCCTTCTTCATTTTCACTCCATTTATTTATTCCACCCTACTTATTTCTGCCTCTTTTTTCCATTTTTGTATGTATTTCTGCCTCATTATGCAAATTAAGTTCAGAGGTTGTTGTTTTTTTTTTACCATCTACAGCTGATGGCATATCTTACTTTACTGCTCAGTTGAACCTCTAGACCAGGGGTCACCAACCTTTTTGTAACTAAAAGCCACTGCATTGGCGTTGTCACACAAAGGGTTACCAGTACTGACCTTTTGAACTAGAAGAGTCAGAGTTCATCTTAACTTTATGTAAAATAAACATATTTCATGCTTTGTTATATTTTAGTTTTTAAAGCTATATAAATGCAGGTGTGAATAAACAGAAGGAGGTAGAGTTTTAGATCTTTTAGAACAGGATTGTGGGCACCACATGTGGTACTCTTGACCCCTGCTCTAGACAGATTGTTTCTGTTCCAACAGATTTAGCAATAAAACAAGACTTTAGATATCAAAACCTAGTTCGACGTTCAAAAAACAATGCCTTAAGGAATTTGAAATAAGTGCCTAAGAAGCGAAAACATCCCATCCACCCTTTAATAGACAAGATACAAAAATCAGAGCATGTTTTCTGACGTAGGAGTTTAAACTATTAACTCTTTTGGTAGACTTCAAATAAAATTGGATCAGTGTTAACATTTGTGCTTTATATAGATGGTTGGGTAGATAGATTGGAACAGTAGATCGATGTGAAAAGTATTTTCTTCCTTACAGACTATTCCTGTTTTTCTTTTTCATCACAGCAACATGTAACACAGCCTTTAAAGGGGAAACGTGCAGCAGGACGGTACTCCAAAGTACAACAGGAAGTCCACTTCTGAGTGGCTCACAAACATAGAAATTAACAGTTTTGGAGTGGCCTAGTTAAAGTTTGATTGAGGTGCCATGGCCTAACCTGAAACAAGTCCTTCGGTGTCGCTGTAGTATGGCTAAATTGAAATCATTTTGAGACAGAGTGGACCAAGAGTCGTCCTCAGTGACGTAAAAGACTCTTTGCCAGTTATTAGGTTTAGTGGGCAACCGTTTCAAATAGAGCCACGTTTATTTGTATTTCTGTTTTTTTCCTTTTGACGAAATCAAATCATGATTAGTAAACAGCATTCTGTATTTAACTCCGATTATCTTTGATATTAAAATGATCCGAGACCTTTCAGTGTTATCAAAATAAAGTGAAAACACCTGAAAAGATGGTGTGTAAATACTTGTTTAAAAGACTGAAGCATTCATTGTTTCAGGGTTAACAGGCTTGTTTTTAATAGTTTCATCTCTTTCTCTTTGCAGGTTCAGGCCTTCAGAGCGGCTATGAAGCAGGGAGGAGTCATCCTCAGTGAACCCAGGAGGAAATACATCGGGCCCTAAAATCAAGCGGCATCTTTCACATATATGGGTTTTATAAACTTCCATTGTATCTATTACAACATGTTCTTTTGTCACATTACTGTACAGATATTTACTTCATTTACTACAGTAAATGGCAATGTTAGGAGAGTGGGATTATTGTCATTTGGTTACTGTCTAAAGAAGAAATTCTACCTGATCTCCTGTGGTTTGTCAATAAAGAGACTAAACCTTGGTGGTGGGATTTGTCTTTTATTCATCACTCTGAATGTTTCATAAAGCAGAGCGAGCTGCGGAAAGCCAAGAGCTTACCACAGCAGATCAGCTTCGGGTGCAACTTGAAAGATACCAATCGGATCACGGTACAGTGCAGGGTTGCCTCAGGCAGTGTGAACAGTGTGGGATTATAAAGTGCATGTCATTGGTTTTTCAATTGTGCACATGCAGGTTTAATGACTTAAGCTTTAGCTTGGTTGCACTCAAACAAATAAAAACAAAACGAAAATAAAACCAGCATGAAGTAATGTTCCACGTCAGCTTCTGGGGACGTGTGGATAATAAAGTTCATATAAATACACAAAAGAAAAGAAACCCTGAACAATTTGGTCTCACAGGCTGGTATATGAAAAAAAAAAAACAAAAAAAAACACGCACCCAGGTCACCAGCAATTACATACGGCTACCTATTTACTTTATATAAGCACAATCTCTGGAAGTCACATTGATGAAGCCATCACATCAAGTGAGAAACTGTAGGAAAGATACAAGATGGGCCCGTCTCCTCATTGTAAAAACATAAAAACACCTGCAAATAGTTCATTCTCAGGTTGAAGGCACTCATGCAGTCCTGGTGTACACATTAAAATAAGATGGTCTACAGCTGTTCCTTACATTGTTTTTAGTTTTTAATTAAATATATTCACTGGCACACACAGGAAAAAACGGTTTGGCAAACAGGCATGCGCCATAAAACTGGCCTTTAACGCGGTCCGTAACGCACAGCTTGGAATATAGCAAAATCCTTCAATCAGAGATCGAGGGATGTCCTTTAGAAAGAGAAAGACGTGTAGAAGTGGCAGCTTAAAGCCTCGCGTTCTAACCAGGGGGTGAGAGACGACAGGTATTGCATAGATCTCTCGTAAGTGTCGAAGGGAGAGCTTCAGTAGGCAAAAAAGGGAGGCTCTGTGTGGTCATAACGACAGCACTTTATACCCATAACACCACTTTGACCGACTAAGACATCAGCTACGTGAAGTCCCGCCTGTCACCGGCACAGCAATACTGCAGAAAGAACCTTATAGCAATAAACCAGGTATTACTAGGAGCACAGATGTGCAAAAAAATAAATAAAAATAGCACAAATTACAGCATCAACTGAACCGCCTTGGCATGTTTCTTGGGTTCCAGCGCCGCCAGGATTTCCTTTATCGAACCCCCTCCCTCTTGTGGGCCCCTGAGTGTCCAGCTCCTTTGTTTTTGGCTTTAGTGCCGGCTCTGACCACCGTCCGGCAGGGAGCGCGGCTCCGGCGACACGTCAACGCACGCCTTTTGGTGGGCGAGCCCCCGTCGGCCTTGGCTGCGCCTCCGCTGATTAGGAGAGCGCCTCGGGCTGCCAGGGAGCTTTGAACAGAAGTTTGTGGTTAATGTCCAGATTAAAATACGCAGGAAATCCATGAAAAGGAGGAAACGGGGATGACGACCTTTATTGGTGAATAAAAGCATTTCCAGTTTGAACAAATGCTTTTAGTGATTGTTTTACATCCTAACCCTGCTTTAGACTTCTCCACAGCTTTACATCATACCCGTCTTGCTTTAAACCCGTCTGCTGTGTTCCTATGATGCCGTTTGTTCTCTAATGATCTCCAGCAAACCTCTGAGGCCTTCAGAGAACAGCTGGATCTATGCTGTTATTAGATTACACAGAGGCTCTATTTACCAATTAGCTGAGTTTTGAAGGTTAAGAGATATTTTTGTGCCGGCCAATCGCATTAAATCCTAATAATATTCACTGGTGTTGGCTTCTCATGTGATACGATGTGAAAAAAATTGTCAAGATACACAAATATTTCCCTCCCTTTTCAACTCATAAACTCAGATTAATTCCTATTTATAGTCAGACTTTGTGTTTGGGGCATTTCTCTGAAGAGGAATCAAAGGAAAGTTCTCAAGAGTAATTTCATCAGCTTAGATTTCCACAGACGGGGCTAAAAGTTCTTCTGGTTTTTTTTTTTATTCAAAAAGGAAATGGACCTTAATGAACATCTGTCTGTTGCTAAATACGAAAACAACTTTTCTTTTGCTTCCCCCTTACACAATCTTTAAGCCTTTTTTTCTTTTTTCCTTTAGCTCCTTTTGAATAATAATTTCACATAGCTAACCCAATGAATCTGGATGTTTGCAGCGGATTCTAACAAGTTTAGTCAGAAAACTGTCATTTAAGAAGCTGACCTCTAACCTGACCCTAGCCAGATGTATGTCGCTCCGCCTAGCTCCACTCACATCCATCTGGGACCTCTCCATAGGAATTGCCTTTATTGAAGGCTGGGCTTTACCAAAAATCCTTGCATATGATTGGATAAGCCACTTGTCTGTCATCTTTATCAACGTGCTATTTCAACCACTCACACCGAAGCTAAACCGTGACGCTGTGAGAGCGACGCAGGAAAAAACTAAACTTTTATGCGTTTGCGGCTCTAGTGGCACGCGTTTTATTGACAGTGAGCTGACAGGAAGACAGGCGGCAAAGCGCCGCGGGTCGGAGTTGATCCCGGGCTGACCGCGTTGAGGACTAAAAGCCTCCTAACATGGTTTGCGCTAACCGCTCCGCCACGGGGCGCCTCCGCGTCCGCTGCGGACGCGCCCCGGAAAACAAAACTTGCCAAATCCGGTCAGGAGAAGGGAGAAAACATCGTTTCCACCAACAAAAGCCTTCAGAGCCGTTCTCTGATGTTCTTTTAATGAAACAATATTAGGTAGATTGGACAACACAGAAAAAATAGCAGCATCAATGTTAACGCTTGCTTCTTCGATGCGAGCCGCCATTGCTGTCTAAATCAAAACAGTCTCACGTCACGGTCACTTCTCCACTGCGTCACATCTATGAAACTCCAGCCCTGCGTCCTGATTGGCTAGACAATAAAATTGGTTGGAGAAATCACTTTCTATGGGAGATGTCCCAGATGTATGTGAGTGAAGCTAGGCGGAGCGACAGCCATCTGGCGAGAGTCAGGTTAGCTGATCTCATGATGTCATCTACAAATGTATCCCACTGCTAATCAGTTTTTATAGAGCGAATGCAAAGGGTTTATTTACCTGTTCGTGGCCCTTTTCCCCGTCGTCCATTTCACTGATGGACTGCATGAGGGAGAACAGGTTCATCCGGCCGCTGCGGTTCACGCTCGAAGCAACCTTTGGACGAAAGAGACGCGTGGTAAACCGTCAACGTCAACCAGACGCAACGTTCGTGTTGGCGCGTTCGCGACCTGATCGGCTGACCTTGTCTGGCTCATTTATGGTGATGATGGGACCCGTTTCCTCCGGGCCGTCCGATTGTTGAGGCGGTCCGTGAAACACCTGAGTGCGTTTGAGGAATAAAAGAAGCCATCAGTCAGCCGGTATGCATGAAAACTAGAGGGGTTTCAATGTTGAATGTTTGTTTGGAAAATGACAGAATTACCTCTTGGTCTTCCTCTGAAATTTCTTCCTCGTCTGACCCCTCGACATTGTCTTCGTCCTCCTCCTCCTCCTCCTCCTCATCGTCTTCATCCTCGTTCGCCTCTCCTGGCTTGGAGTCCTGCTCACTCTTGTCCTTTCGCACAGACTTCTGTCTCGCCTTCCAGAGAGCGCTGTGACGCTGCTGGCTGCAAGGACGAACAAACAAACACACGTCACAGCTCCCCCCCCACCATCACACTTCATGCTCCGGACACCCTCTCCTGGAGGAACGCGGCGTTCGACGTGGCGTCAGCTCCTACCTTGCGTTGAGGATGCCGCTGTAGGTCTGCAGCTGCTTCAGAAAGCCCTCGTTGGGCTTGATGATGGACCGGCAGTCCCTGACGTAGGTCAGCGCCTCGTCCAGGGACCAGCGCTGCTGCTTCATGGCGTAGGCGATCACCGTGGACGCGGATCGGGACACTCCCATCTTACAGTGCACCAACACGGCCTGTCCGCTCTTCCTGTGACACACGGAGGAAGGAGGTTGACAGTCTGAGGTATAATTACAACACAGCGTGTTATTCAGAGGAACGCTGCTCTCGCCGGTGAAACTCTTGAGCAGTCTGGGAAACCGGTGTGTGCGAGTCTCAAACATCAGGCTTTCTGAGCAAAACCAAAACTGAAGAATAGAGAAGCTGCCGTCTTCTGTTTCGGTCCTGATGATGTGTCAGTCAGCATTTGCAGCCGGAGCAGCTCTCATATGCTAAACTTAGACTTGGTAGACACTCAGACTGTCTGAATAACCGTCCTCTGGATCAGCATTTGGTTTTTAACATGCGGAACGCTGCAAAAATGGATCTAAAAATAAGTAAAATGTTCTTAAAGTTAGTGTATTTATCCTTGATTTGAGCAGGTAAATAAGACGATCTGCCAATGCAATGAGTATTTTGACCCATTAAATAAGATAATTAGACATCCTGCACTTGAAATAAGATGATGGAGATGAGTTGTTCCTATTTTAAGTGCATAATTCTTATTCCATTGGCAAATCATCTTATTTACCTGCTCATATCAAGGACAAATACACAAATTTTAAGAACATTTTACTTATTTCTAGTTCAGTTTTTGCAGTGAAGAGGCTTGGGTTGAAGTTATACATTACACAATATTTAAAAAGAGATAATTTGAAGTTAGTAAAAAAAAAAAAAAAAAAAAAAAAAACGGTTAAAAAGATGGTCTGGATAAGAAAATAAATAAATCTGACTTCAATCCACTGACGTATTTATGCCAAAGAGTGTCTCAGAGCTCAACAGCTACTTGTGCCGAGGTGACACATCAGCTCAGCACAAAGTCCAAATTACAACACATCTCACTAGAATGTTATAAACATGATAGGGGCCGGCTGCTCGGCTGATTGGAGGACTTTTGTGCGGTTTGCAAGCTCCCTGATAATTTTCAGATGGCTTTGAAAATTCATGGCAGCGTGCCTAATGGCTTGGTTTAACGTCTGCTTCACCTCCTTATTCGTGTTTTTTTTGTTGTTTTTGTTTTTTGCATGAAAGCTTTTCTTTGATTAAAGAGTCGCCTTCAATGGCATTTAAAGGAAGCCCACTCGCATGCGGGTTTGTTTCCACCATATTTGCTACAGCAGTAAAGCTATCCCAATGATTTATTAGCTTTAGAGACAGCAAAGAGTAAGTTTTCAATTCAGCCAGATGTTAAGAAAATCAACCAGACATAATGCGGGGGTGGGGGGTCGGGAAGTGTATGTCTACTCATTTGGCTGTGAACACAGATTGAATATCTAGATGAAGAATCTGGGCTCAATAAAACATGTCAGAACTCCTCAGAGCAAAAGATGTTAAACGCACGTTTAAAAATATGCACACCCTCCGCTCACAGTTGGTTGAAACCGATTCAGCCTGCTACAGAGAAACCACGAACTTGATGTCGCCCTCAACAAGCTTTAGAATATTTCAGGCCGAATGTTTGATCGGACCTCTTCGCAGACTTGACAGAGTTAATTTAGATCAGCTGGTTTCCAAGCATGAGCCTGATTTTTAGGCTCAGTCCATCAGTCGTGACCAGGTTGAGGTTTTAGGAAGTTTTAAAAAGATCCTTCCTAAATCTGCGTGTTTAGGATCATTGTCCTGTTGGAATACCAGACCGTTTTAGGTTTTCATTCATTTAAATGCTGTGCCAATAACACTGGTGGATACAACCCCAGTATTCTCCTTCCACCACCATGCTTGTCAGATGGTACGGTGTTCCTACGTTTTAAAAGCCAAGCATTGGCTCCTTGACCAGTGCAAATAAATTGTTAGTTTGGTCTGACTATGAAATGTTTCCATCTGTCTGTCCATTCATCTATCCCAGTTTATTTGATATTGGATCTGAGGGCAACAGCTCCAGGGGGGAACATGCAACATGCGACATGCAACCTGGACAGATCGCCGGCCCATCAGACGGCAACACAGAGACGTACAGACTCTCACACTTTAGAGCAATGAGTCGTGTGTTTGGGCTGTGGGAGGAACCCAGAGAACCTGGAGAGAACTCGTGCATGCACAGGGAAAACATGCAAACTCTATGTAGAAAGACCCCTGGTCAAACCCGGGGTTCGAACCCAGGACCGAAGAAACCAAGTCTGACAAGAGGAATCCCTCTTGTCAAAGAGGAATTATGCCAGAAGCTTGCTAATAACAAAAAAAAAAAATTGTAGTTTCTCTGTGGCATCTATCCAAATGTCCGTGGGGCCATCTATATATATATATATATATATATATATATATATATATATATATATATATATATATATATATATATATATATATATATATGCAGTCTTTACCCACTGTGGATTAGAGAGAAAAAAATGGCAGCTCAAATGCATCAGTACAAGCCCAAACTATTGTCATAATAATCCCTGCTGATGAGAGCGTGCAAGTTTGTGACCAGCAAGGAGAGCGGTGGGAAAGTGGTGGCGACAGCATGCTTCCTCACTGTCACACGGGCCTAAAAAAGGAAACTTCTTTGCTTCAATTCAAACTGTGCACCCAGAAGCATTTTAAAGAGCTCCACCTCGCAGAGTCGATGAAGTTGTACGTGTCTGGCCAATGAGCGAGCAGGTCGGTGGCCTCCACGTCATACACTCTGATGTTCATGTAAGTGAAGGATTCTGGGAAAAAGTTGTCGATCTCCTTTGTGACATTCAGGATGTAGCCAACGCTGAAAAGCACACAGAAGCAAGGGGCGCATTAGTGACTCAGCAAAACAAAGCGTATGGCTCTCAATTATATATGTCCTGAAACAATCGGACACAGAGATACGGGGGGCGGACGGATCGGTGGGGACGTCTGCAGGCAAGAACAAAAAACACTAACTTGTTTTTCTGCAGCTCCTCGAAGTTAGCCGCGTTCCACTCGGAGCCCTGAAACCAAAAACGTTCAAAACAGAAAGTTAGTGAAGCTGACAAGGAGGCGGAAAGGGCCTGCAGAGAAGAGCCGTCTTCCCTATCACTGTCAACACACAATCTCCCACGAAAGGGGAAGTTACAGTCATATGACAACATCCTGGCGAAAGCTCGCTTCTGCCAGTTTATTGACCTCTGCAGGGAAAGCCCTGTTTATTGCGCTACGGTTTACTGCAGCCTTAAGGCGCACGTTCACCTACCAGGTAGAGGTAATCAAATATTTTAGAGGGTTTGTCCATCTGAGCCATGGTAACCAAGATCTCGTTATCAATGTACTCCTTGTAGGGTCTCATGTCAAACCCTATCCTGGACTCCAGGGCAATGTGCACCTGCGGAAACAAAATGAAAAGTCAAAACAGCACGTGCATTTGAGCGCTCATTAATTATTTTACCCCCCTGCGGGAAAAAAAAAAAATGCTGTTTTTAGACCCACTTCCTCTCTGCCCACCGCCCACACACGTCTCACCATTTTAGACGTGAGATTGTCCAGGTCCTCGGTCATCATGATGTCTCTCAGATGCTCTTTGATGAGTCTTTCATTGGAAATTCTGTCTGCAGAGCTTTCCAAATAAAAAAAACATAAAAAGCAATTTAACAATAGGAGTAGAGGACTAACTTATTCTATATTTATGTCTGCAGGCTGAAAGTGAAACGTAACACACTATAACTCAAACATTAATCAGATTCAGCGCCAACAGATGTGTTCAGATATATTGATGCACTCTGCTGTAAACGTAATCTCACTTTTTACTTACTCTATCCGCAGAGTAATGGCTGTTACAAAAAAAAAAAAAAAGCTCTTTTGTCTCTAAACGCATGTTTTGTTTAGATAAGATCTTGCATGCGCTGCCTACTTTTAAACGGTTTGTATCTCCACTTTTAACAAAGTGCATACCATGGAGACAGTTTCCTGTTCCACCTCTGGTTGCAGAAGTGTTTCACATCACTAATATAAAACACAAAAAAGTAAAAAAAACAACAACAAAGCAAAAAACAGGCCTCTAACCTTGGTCCATTACTGTCCTTGCGCACCGACTCCAGGTCGTTCAAGACCTCCCACTCGTTCAAGCAGAAGCGATCGGACTGAATGTTTCGGGCGTAGTGCTGGGCCCACTCCAGCCCGCTGCCCGGGATGACGGCTGCCTTGACCGCTCGCTCGCAGCAGCTGTGCAACACCTGCAGGATTGACCTTAAAGGGGCGGATAAGGGGTAGAGGGTTCACGTTTGCCGTTGGTGCAAGCAGACAGCTCCTAACACAGGATATCATACAACGTACGAGCGAGCAAAACATTCACGCCCCTTAAGCCCGTTCACATTTGGTCAACACAAAGCAAGGATGGAGATGGTGGACATGAAGAGCTGGTCGTTGGAGAGGAGAAGCTGGTCGATGCAAAAGACTTGAGACTGGGGCTTAACCTGACTCCGCCAGATGGATTTGCTCCGCATATCCATCTGGAAACCTTCCGTTGAAGTAATTTTGGGAAGGGGCGAAAATACTGGTTAGCTGATTGGCCTATGTTGGTGATAGACGGGCCAAATAAACCAATCAGATCAACGAAGCATATGACGTACTAACAGAGCGACGACGAAAACACAACCACAAGCCAAGCTACTCTTGCTGCTGCAGGTAAAGGCTCGTTAGCTCAGCAAAAACATATTTTCCTCTGAGAAAAGCCTCCAGAGCAGTGTTTTCCTCTTCTTTCAGTGAAGAAATACTCTGTAATTCCGATAAAACTTGCTCTATAGCCACGCTAACGCTAGTTTCATCGGCTGAAGCAGCTATGTTCTTTAGACTGAACTGTCGCGCTTCTCGTTGCGTCACACCTCAACCCGCCTCAAAGCCAACGCTGATTGGACGTTCGTTTGGTGAACGGCTCCAAATTTTCTTTAACGGAAAGTAGCCAGACTGATCTGCGAGTGAAACCTTGAAAGCTCGCGAGATCAGGATGGTCTCACGAGGCTAACTGGGGCTAGCTTTGGCCACTAATTTCAGAATCCTCTTCAAAACCAGAGGAAGAAAGCAAGAAGTGGAGCCTTCCATGGCTGGGGTAAGGGGTAAGCTTAGGAAAGGGTGATCTAGCACAAGGAGAAACCTGCTGTACTGTGTCTTCCCGGACAAGAGGGGGTCCCCAAGAGGTACAAAGGTTTCCCCACCTCGCATGTGCCGCTTTCAGAGGATTTTAGATTGGACTTTCAAGATTTCATAAGACTCTTGGCTGTGGAACCATCCGTTTTTCTTTAACATGTGGCTGCAGACTCAACTCACTGCCCATCAATCGTGAACTACAGCCCATTAAACAGAGTCCTGCAGTGCATTTGGCAATGCATTTCTTTTTCCAGGAGGTTGGTGACTAGTTCATTATCCAACAACAGTGAAAGAGTCTTTGTTTCTAAGGTTTGGGCTGCAAGCCACCTGAAAGGTTGCAGATTCAGTGCATCGTCTGTGTGAACGCAGGCGGGTAATAGCAAACCTGCAGCCTAAACAAATTTCTTCACAAACAAAAATTACATTGACCAAAGTTTTTGTTTTTTTTCTTTTACAGAAGGTGAGAAGTTAACACCAGTGGTTTATGCAAGGCTGGAACACGCCTCATGAAGAGATTTAGAGTTAACTGTGATGGAAGGTGGGGACTTGATGGCTCTTCTCCAGATCTTTTTAGGATTCCAGTTTGACACAGTTTTCTGAGAACCGGCACAAAAAAATAAAAAGAACTGAAATGCCCGAGGGTTAAAAATGAAATGCGAGCACATCTTGGCCCAGCGAACACTGCCCAGGACTCCCGTTTATCACGGCGCTCCCTTCTCTTGTGTCAGCAGCACTCACCACATGGTCTGCATGGAAACTGGTTTGAAATTTCTGGTGTCCACTGCCGACGTCACACTAAAACCACTGCGAAGAGAAAAACAAAGGAATACAGATCTGAGCTCTGATAACAAACTCCCGAGAAGAGACAGATAAGGAGGAGCGTTTTGGAGGAACAATCTGATAAACGTTTGGTGGAAAAGACGCGGTCGGCTCCACACGGCAGAAAGGAAGCGTTCAGAACACGTTCAGCGGCATCTGCGGCGAATAGAGTGAAAAATGTAAATGCGAGCGCAGCGAGAAAGACGAAAAAACATGAAACAGCTACAGGTGTGATCCGGCCTTATAAGGGGTGAGCACGCTGGTGTGACATGGCAACCGATCAGAGCATCTTGAGCGACACTCGGCATGTGACGGCCGATCGGTTTGTGCTAAGCAGGCGCAGTCCTCACACCATGTGAGCCTGAATGTTTTAGCCCCGCTTCACAGACACTCGATGCGTTCAGAACAACAGCAGAGCCACTCCAGCTCTCAGCAGCTGAACTCTCCATGAAAACATGTCTTCGTGTTTATGTAAGAGTCTGGGAGAGCGAGAGCGAAAGAGAGAGAGAGAGAGAGCGTGTGTAATTTATAGCAAATGAGTCAACTCTATAAATATCACTTTGTCCCTGGAAGGAATCCCAGACAGCACACTGCAGACTGGTTTCGCTCCAAATCATCTCTTGCTAAATTTTTAAAACGTCTCTTACCCATCTCCGTCCAGATACACTTGCGTGTCGCTCCATACCGGCAGAACCAGGCCAATAGTGCAATGGTCGCTGCGGAGAGACGCAATGCAGGTGAGGAATTTGGATTTGACAGGTTTAAAGCAAAAATAAATAAATAAATAAATGAATAAAAAAGTGTTAGCCTGCACATAGCTTGTGAAACGGTACACCAGCATCTAAGTTACCCACACCTGTCCGAGCTTGGGAAATCCATGCCCAGCAGAATGTTCTCTTGTCTGCTAGCCAGCGTGGAGACGACGATCAGATACCTGACCCTGACCGTGCTGACCGACTCCAGTTCCACCGCCTGCGTGACAGAGGGCAAGACAGAGGGATGAGACTAGTCAGTGCCAAAACCAGTTATTTGACTGTACGCTACGGGACATTTACTGAGCAGATTGCTTTCTTTTTCCAAAAAGAAGGAGACAAAGGGGATAACATCAGGATTAAGGAGAAAGAAAGATTATGGAGAATTTCCTCATCTTTTTACGCCTTTCTCAGATAAGTTTTCTGTCACACTTCAAAGTTGATCACTCTGCTGCACGATTAGCAGGAAAGAGATCAGAACCTGAAACCGATTCCCTCCATCATACGGTGTTGTAAACCCTGTACACGTTTAGATTAGTGGGGTACCAATTTAGGGGTTTGGACGTGTTGAGATGATCCAGAAACCCACACAAAATGATAAAAGATTGCTGCATGCATTCTTGGCTACAACTTGCTACAAATAGGCTCAAGATCTGGGCTTTTAAAAAAGGGATGGTCTCAAAACCGCTAGATTGTTTTTATACCGTTCCTGCAGTTTAAAGTGCTTTTTAATGAGATGCCAGGATATCTGATTAACTGCCACTGAAGGAACGCTGCATCTGTTATGAATACTAAAACATTGCAACAATAATTTAGCTATTACCCATGACAGTAGTAATGAAGTAGCATCAAGAAAATTTTTTTTTTTGTATGAAATCATAACCTCGAGATAACTGCAGCTAGTTCAACAGACGCAAAAGCCTTAAAATTGGATCTGTATGATCTGCACTGGGGTAAATTTTAAACAAAATCCTTCCCATGCCTCATTTTTTTTTTTTCAGGCTTTACTAATCACAAATGCAACGCGCATTGCGCTGCCGGGGCTCACCAGCCTAATAGTGTCTTCCGGCCTGAGCTGTTCAAGCATGGCGTGGAGGTGTCTGTGCCGTATCGCCGATGCTCCGGTGCCTTTCTTCACAGGAGAAGTCACGTCATCTTTGAGAGGCCCGGAGTCGCCATCGTCCAGCAGGAGGACAGCTCCTTTAATGAGAGCAAAGCTCTCTCTGGACACGGGCCGACAGAGAACGATTAGTTTCACACTGTTATCTTCAGAAAGCTGTGAAGTTTATTGGAGAATGGGTAAATATCTACCTTTTCTGAAGTCGTCCTCTCCTTTGGAAGCTTTCGTCCTTCAAGATAAATCCCCAAAAGAAACATCTCATAAGTTGGATGGCACAGTAAAATATATAAAGCCTCTTTTATGCTTGTGCATGCTTGACTCATAGTTAGTGGTGGTTAATGGATTAATGGCAACCTTGGCAGACTTCTCCTTTGTGTGTGTATTTATTAACCCTTTCTCCCCTTTCCGTTCATTGAATCATGACCAGATCCCGGAATAATGAGATTTTTTTTTAGATCATTTTTATTTCTTAAAACTCAGAAGTTTACAGTATTTGGTCACTGTTAAACTGTATAACTTGGGTCAAATGTTCTCCTCTCTACATGCTTCTCATAATAGTTTCTGAAATTTTGCCCAGTTCCTCTGGACAGAACGTAACTGAGTCAGGTTGGTTTCTGCGCACCTTTTTCAGCTCCTCCCAGGTATTTTCTATCAGACTGAGATCTGGGCTTTGTGGTGGCCACTCCAAAAAAAAAATGTTTTGTTTGTCCCCAAGTCACTTTGTGACCAATTTGGTAGAATGCTCAGAGTCATTGTCCACCAGGAAAACCCCAGTTGTACCAAAGCTTTAACTTCCTGGATGATATCTTCTCTTTCCTCATGATGCAATCCATTTAGTGAACTTCACCAGCCCCTCCGGCAACAAAAACAATCTGCTACACAACATGATGCTCCTTCCTACTTCCCAGTTGGGATACTGATCTCAGGCTTCCCTCTTCTCCTTCGAAATATAACATGAAAACAATCTTTGTTTCAATAAACCACTAGCGGTGTCTACACAAAGTAAATGAGCGCATTTGAAGATTGGAATGTGGCTTTTTATCTTGCTTTCAGAGCAATGGCTTCTTCCTCACCGAGTGGCCTTTAGGCCCATGCTGGTCCAAGAATCGTTTCACTGTGAAGACTCTCTTACCAGCTGGGGTCCAGTCACGCATTTCACACTGAAACAGGTTCTGTGTCCCAGAGAACCTATCTCCTTCCAATGGGGCTCAAAAGGGCACGTGATCTTATAATGCTGCAGTCGCCATAGCCCTGGGCAACAGCTTTTGTTCACGTTTGGATGTGGTGCTTTGAGAGATAGAGACGCAAAGTGCTTAAAAGACGGACCATACAAAAGATAAGGTCAAGAGACTGTACTGAGACAAAGCTAGATCTTGTTCCGGATCTTCGTCATCTGGAAATAATCTTTAGAGTCGGCGTGACAGTTAATAAATAACACAGCACGTTTGCACCATGTTTTTAACTTTTTTTAAAACAACAGAACAGAAACAAAGGCAGCGTTGTGGATGCAGACGGCGTAAACAAACAGAAGCCTGTGTTCAGGTATTCCAGGTATCCCACAATGCAGTGCGGTTGCTACGTCACCCTTCCAAGCCCGGTAAGGTAAGATGGCCGGATATTCTCCAAGCTGCTTCTGCTTGTCTGAACAGATCCAGGTGGCAACCTCAGGAATTTGGAAACCGTGCCCGAGTAGGAACCAGATTTGTGGCGGGGCACGATTCTTTTTCATATTTATTTTCATTTTCCCAGGCCTTCACAAAGGCAAGTAGTGTGTCTGAGTCATGCCTTAAAATACATCTCAAAGAAACAGATGTCATTAATTAAATTATCAGAAGCTCAAAAAGCTTTGAGTTCCTCTGGGCGTTCCCCAATTTGCTCAGAACAAGCGTAACCTTTGTGTATGTAAACTTCTGACTTTGAAGAAAGTAGAAAATATTTATTCAGTCACCATTCAGAGATAATTTTCAAATATTCTGCCATGGGCAATAAACCACATTGACCACGTCAAAACCCACCAATTATTGTCATGTGCAAACATTTTTCTGTATTTTATAGATTCTGTTTTTTAGTGTCCAGCGTGCATATTTCTATACACTGTGGCACACCATTCATTTTTGCTGTTTGCCTACATAAGATCACTGCACAACTATCCACGTTTTTTCAAACACTCTCCAGTCATATGTCTTCATCATTAAAGACAATTAGGACGATATTTGTTTATAAGGTTTTTCCCCCCCCTCAGTGCACATGTAAACATGTAAGACAATCACAAGTTTTTTATTTGTATGCATAGCAAAAATGGGAGCTGGAGGTGGGATTAAACCAAACCGATAAAGAGCAAAATTACAGAGGAAGAAGAAATCTAAAGAAAAAAAAAAAGCCCATGGCACCAGAAAAGAGAAGGGGGTGAAAAACAAGAGAGAAGTAGCAGTAGCACTGATGAAAAGGAAACAAGGAAAGAAAAAAAAACATGAGACAGTAACGTTACCTTTTACGCAACTGACAAGTCCAGACAGAGTCAAGAAAAGAAAATTAAAGAGAAGTGGGCAGGAGCCAGGAGAGGAACGATGAGGAGGGGTGGAAAAAGGAAAAAAAAAAAAGGAGAAAACAGCATATTAAGATAGTTGGTGATTAGATTCTGTGACAAAATGTGCAAAGAATGAGACTTGGAGCCAGACTTTAGTCATTTATGGTTTAGTGGACAATGATAAAGAACAGAACAAGGCAGACTTTTAACATTGTTTTCATGATGTAGCGTGAAAGAGAGAAGATAGAAGACAGGAAAGACAGTGGCCAGAGACAATGCGATTACATGATTAAATGCATTTGATTAACAGCCTCGAAAAGCATTCAGACAGAAATAAAGGTTGTTCATTGGCTTTATTTAATGGTTTCTAGACTGTGAAACTGTGGTAAGACCCATCAGCAAAAGCAATTCCCTGGCAAACAAACAAACAAAGGGCTCATCATCCTCCAAGCAAACTGTGTGCTGGTATCCACAAAGAGAACACATTCAGGGGGTTGTTTTTTTTTTTCCTCTCTCCCCCACACCTGCCTTACAGGTCTCCTTACAAACATAGGCTCTGATCTACGTGCAGATAAAGTAAGCAACTGGATATCTGGGGAGACGGCACGTACGGTAAGGCGCGGGGACCGTGAGAGACTCACCGGGGCCGTGGAGATGGATGGGAGCCTGTGTAAGGTCAACAGAGCCATTACACGGTACGAGTCTTCCTCCAGCGAGCCAGTGGTGTCTGGCAGGCCCAGACAGGTTCTGCAGGTTCCTCAGCCAACAGCAAGCCGTTGGTGCTAGGGCACCTTTTTTTCCCCCTGAAATAGCAAACAGATAATAAGATATGATTACCGCCAATAGATGACATTCTTGGCCAAACATATGCTTTTGTTTACTGTGTTTTGGAGGCTAAGTTTTATGCGACCCAGAGCTTTCAAAGCTGCCAAATCATTTTAGCGTTCAGCAGGGCCAAGATTTAACCTTATTAGGAAAAAAAAGTTGAGTAAAAGATGTCTGGGCATCTCAGCTCAACATTTACGTCTCTGTAAAGAGTTAATTAATTTAGAAGAAGTGATTGTGAGATGTGATTGTACAGTTTTTATGTGAGGCGAGCAAAAGAAATCCAGAATATTTAATGTGATAAGGCTCTGACTCATCATTTTTAAAAGATCAGATGATGCAAATTTGCTTCAGACATCTCTTACTCCTCAAAACTCTTTTTCATAACCTGCATCCGTTGGTTTCTGTAAGATGCTCACCAGAAATCCACCGAGCCCTGGCTGATACAGGTTATCGATTTTCTTAGATGCCTGACCAGCCAGTACCTAGAAGACATAAAAACAATTAAACTTGCATCGTGTTCTTTGATATAGGCAGTGGTTTAAATGCAACAAAAACGAACAATAAACAAGCAAAAAAAAAAAAAATAAAATAAAATGAATATGAAGAAATTATAAGAAATCTCCAGTTTATGCATCAGAGCAGTTGTCCCTATGTTATTTTTATTAAACCCGGAAAAAGTGCAACAAAGTACGCGTTCGGTTTCCAGATCCAAAATGACGGAACTTCTACTGAAAAATCTGATTTGTAACTATTTAATCTGCCAATCAAGTGAAAATTGTAATTAGAGATAATCTATGGCTGATTGGTTGGTATACCTCTACTTCTGCCTCTTTTCTCTGATCCTTAATGCAATCTTTGTTTTGTTTTTAAGCTAGAGGAAGGAATCGGAGGTCAAGAAGGCCATTACATTAGCCAGTTTCTATAATACACATAGCGATTAGTAAAAGTAAAGATGATGTCCAAAGAACCAAGGAAACTGTTAGAGAAAACTGTGAGATTCTATAAACAGGCACATCAATACCCATCTGAACACATTGAGCCGTCAGTAGCATTTATCAGACTTTGAAGGTGTTGGAGCACTTTCCTGTTAGAGAGCCACGCTGGCATGACCTTCATGTAAGAGCGGTCAGAATAAAACCCATCCTCACTAAAAATGTCTACGAGTTAACATATAAAGAGCCCTGAGTCAGTTTGAAAAAAAAAAAAAGGGTATAATAAGCAAACATGTATTAAGAAACAACCTTTTTGATGAACATCCCTGATTGTGCAAGCAAGGTGGTGGCTCCATCATGCTTTGGGGCTGGGTATCAACAGTGACACAAGGAACATTGCGAGTTTGCAGAAGGAGAACTGACTTGAGGATGGCCTTTCAAACTACTTAATACATTGAGTAAAAAAAGAATAATCTCCAAACAAGGATTGAGAGACTTCTGACTTAAAATAAAACTCTGTTTACAATTGCTGACATGTTCAGAAGGCCGATTCTAAAAATTATTGGCCATGCAGCCTGCACAATTTTACTTAGAGGAAGGAGTTTTTAGGCAGAAATTACAACGGAAATGTAAAAAGTGTTTTTCCTTTAAATATTTCACAAAGAGTTGATCAGCTTTTGAATTCAACTTTTGGGATTTAAAGTACCCTTTGCGTAAAACAACGATTGTTAGTAAGGCAAGGGGAGTGTATTTATATAGCACCTTTCAGTAGCAAGATGGTTCAAAGTGCTTTTTACTGGTTAACGGAGACGCACAAATAGATTCGTTATGTTTTCCTAATAACCCGAAACCTTACCTCTGATGCATGAATGGGGATAATCTTGTAATTCCTTAAATTTTTGTTACATTTTAAGCCACCCCCTCTGTTAAGGGACATGCAGCTCTCTTGCCCCCCCCCCCTCCCCCCTCCCTCTTCATTAGAACAACTAACCAGAATCAGTTAGAATCAGAATTGGCAGGTAAAACAAAACCAGAAATCGGTATCGGCAAGAAGAACCCGATCAGTGCCTTCTTTTCAAAAAGCCTTTCACTGTCACTTTAATTAGTATAGTTCTAATTCATTGCAAGTGTCTAGAAAGGCGTTAACCAGTTAGCTTTACCTGAGGATAAGCAACAACATAATCAAGTCAAATATAATATTATATGGATTCATAGTAGTTTAAAATTGATTTAGAGCGGCATCATATTAGAAAAACACATAATTGCGAAGTTATTTTAAAAATAATGCAAATATCATATCAAATGCAATTGTACCATCTTGTCTCTTATTAAAATTGCTCTTTAACATCAGTAGCTATGAGCGTAAAAAATATGACATAAGTGCAAATACTGCAGTCCAAGCAGTCTTTGATGTACATTAGTGCAATGATAATCGCTATACAGTTGATTAATTTATTTATAACACTTAAGCCATTTGGACACATTTTCAATCTGAAACTGATTCAACTTATAACAAACATCATAGTCATAAAGGTTCCAATTAGAGAGAAGTAGAACCAAAAAAAAAGGTTACTTAATTTACATGTAGAGGTTTCATGCCTGAAGGTAGACTGGTAAATAAGAGCTTTGGGTAATATCAAAGAGCGACTATGACAAAACAGTTTACATCATCTGCTGAGAACAAACAGAGAATCTCCTGGCCAGCTTTCCCCGTTATTCATGCAAAGCACAGGGTGTACTGTGGCTGCTGCCCATCACTGTATGATCAGCGGAGCTGCGCCTGCAGCGTAGTAGGCTGTGGCAGAAATTACGCTCTTTAAGCCTCGGTCTTGCTGATTTTTAACATAACAAAAAAAATATGACGCTACTGAATCTGTATCGCTAACATTTCCCTTTTGGCGAATACAAATGGTTTGATATTACCAAGTGCGCTACAAGTAACTGTGGTTTGGTCACAGCAGCAAAAAAAAAAAACACGCAACAAATCAGCAGCGGAATCTGTGGAGCCAAGCTTCCCAGCGGACCGAGCGGCTCCGGGGTTTCACCGCTGCTGGGGCTGCGCTCCCACAGACAGCAGGAATGTGGACCAGCCACCAAGAAACGCGTCCATTTCCTACCTTTCCAGACTGGGTCCTCGGCTCTAATTTCCTGTTTTTTGCCGTCTGGGTATGTGTCTTCCGTACCCAGAGCTCCTGATTCCGCCCTCTGCTGCTGTCGACGGACCATTTACAGCAGAGCGAGCGGAGCGGGCGGTCGCTGCTCCGCCGGGCTGGGTCGGAGGAGGAGGAGGAGGAGGAGGTGACGCCACACGCTGAGGGCCCTCAAATTGATAATTAAACCGTTTAAAAATCACGTCACTCACCTTCATCGGATATGAGAACTTCCAAGTAGGACTATTCATTCTTTTCCCATTAGCTACAAGGACTATATTTTATTGTATTTTATGTGACAGGCAGGAATCAAGAGACTCATGGGGAAGTGGAAGCACAAGAAAGATGTCATCAGAATGTTTTACAAATAATAATAAAATGCTTATTTAACTATGCACATATAAACGCCGTGAGTTTGCACCAATGCCTTGCAAAAGTATCTCAGATGTGAAAGAAAGCATCAGTTTTCAAGTCTTGCCGTACATTCTTAATTGGATTTGGGTCTGGGATTCAACTGTATGATAAAGGAAAACATCTCCATAGCATAATGCTGCCACCACCATGTTTGATGATGTTTTCAGAGTTGTGCATAGTGTCAGATTTATGCCATACTTTGATTTGCACTATTATTATTATTATTATTAAAAATAGTTGAAAAATTCAACATGAAAGCTTGGAAACCAGTCGTAACTTGTGAAAAACCCTTCAGACAAATAACTTTAAAATTAAATTAAAATCTAAAAACGTACAAAGGCACGTTTAACACACAAAAAATGTTTACATGTCATTCTTTAGCTTTAGATAGCCCATTATAAGTAAAAAAAAATGCTGTCGTTGTGTTTAAACAAGTATTTAAAACATAAAAAATCCCCTTTTCGCTTTTTCCTATATTTATATTAGCATTTAGTACATCTTTTTATTATCTATAAGAATTTCATGTTTTTAAAACTGCGCATGCGCTTTACGGCCCTAACGAGCCCAGCGACACGTTATATCCGCCTCACACTGCTTTGTGATATGCATTAAATACAGTCAACGCATTTTATTTATACCATCTTTACCAGGAACTTCCCTGTTTTCACCAACTTCACCCGAAGTTAAAAGTTAAGGGGAGGATTCGGTGTCAGGGACTCCGCGCATGCGCACTGGAGCACTTCCTGCCTTGAGCCTGTCTGCAAAAGTGCTGCAGACTGAAGGTTAAATGGTTTGAAAGCTGCAGTATTCCTTCGCTCTCTGACCCGAAAAGGACTTGGAATCTCATCTCGGCTGTTTGCCTGGGATGAAAGCAATGGGGGAACTGATGAAGGTTTTCATAACGAGGCGAATCCCTCAAGAGGGAATGAAGATCCTGTCAGGAGCGACTGGAGTGTAAGAAGGGGCTTAACATTTAACTCGCAAGTTGTTGTGTTTCGATCTCAAAAACAGCACAATAAACTGAAGCCTGTTAGTTAGAGTCCATGCATAATGCGGTAGAATATTCTTATTTATCCTATACGTTGTTGCCATATAGGATAAATAAAACTTAAACACCTGTTTATATATATTCTGTTCTGCAGCCAGTTCTAAGGTGACTGTCAATCTCAGCTCTTATTTCGTTTACATTGCTGACAGCAAAGCCTTCTGTCATTTTTTTTTTTTTACCTTCCCCTCTGTCTGTCTCCACCAAAAACAGGTGTGAGGTGTCTCAGTGGGACTCAGATGAGCCTGTCCCGAGGACAGAGCTCCTCAGAGGGGTCCAGGGAGCCCATGGACTTGTGTGTCTGCTGTCTGATAAGATCGATGCTGAGGTTCTGGATGCTGCAGGTACGCTCTTATCCTCTGATAGCGGCTGTCCAATTTACTTATGCGCTTTAGAATATCAATAAATGGGTGAGGAATCACATGACATGATGCTCTGTGTTAAACGTGCATGCTGGTGCTTATTTGGCCCTCTGAGTGGTCTTGTGCGGCCCCTGCCCACCGTTCAACAAAAGCACAAATTTAGCCCCCAGCAAAGACACGCGAAAACATTTGTCAGTGAAAACATGTTTTCACTGACAAATCAAAATCTTCTTAAAGTGCAAAATGCTAGGTAAACCACAAACTATATGTTTTTATTAACAATATGAATATAACAAGGTTTTCATTTTATAGCAAATTTCACCATAACCATTCAGTGACATTTACTCAAATTCACAACACGTTATCTCAAGGCATTTTACAAAGTCAAATTCAACCAAATTTAAACTTAGCTAAACATGGATTAACCTGAAGAGGGACCCCATTTCATGGTCTTGTTGCTGAGAACGGATTGTTTAAAAATGTTACTGGACCATGAAAAAAATCAAACAATCCAAAATAATTGGATGAGATTGTAAGCCTTTCCTTTATTGATGCAAATGTGCAGGACTCTTATTTTTTGGATCTACAGATTAATTTTTCCTACAGTAATAGGACTGCTTAGTTCACTTCATTAAAATATTGTCTTTAGTTTCTGATTGACGGTGCCCACGTCCAGATGTTGGTAACTGTATTTGTATTTAATGCGCCTTGCAGAAGTTTTTGTAGAGTTCAAACCTTTGCATTTCGCCTTGTTACGGCCACAAACTAAAATGGACTTTATTGGGATTTTTTTTGTGATAGAGCAACACAAAGTGGTTTTAAAAATGTTCTGCACACATAAATCTGAGCAGTTTAGTGTGGCTTTGTAAAGAAGGGGTAAACAAGCACTCCCACATCATGATACTGCCCCTTTTGTTGGGAAATATGCGTGTTGGCCAAAAGGTTTTGATGTCGGAAGCACCGTCTTCCACATGTTTGCTGTCTCTATTTGGCTAGTGGCAAACTACAAACAAAACTTGTCATGGCCCCTTTTTTTTTCTTGTCTTTCCAGTGGAGCACTAAAACATTTCTGAACTGTATGCCTTTATTTCAATAAGGCCAACGTGCAAAATCACCTTCAAGTCTCAGAACAACAATGATTTTCGCTTTCATATCCGGCAAAAAAATCTGACTTCTTTATTTGTTTAGTTAAAAATATCGCTTGCTTAGTTTATTGGTGAGTGGGTTAAAAAAAAACTATAATTTGGGTGATTTTATTACATTTTTTTTTTAAATTCTATTAGTTTGGCCCAGATTACAAAAGGTTTGGACACCAGTGCTCTGGGAACATGTCTAGCAGACTTCTGAACCGTTCACACAAAAGCTGCATTCAACTTAAATCCAAAATGAAATCAAACTGATCAAATTAAACACGGGTAGACTCTGTTTGCTAGTATGTAAAAACTTAAGAAAGCTGGTTGCGTTGGACTTAAGGGCTATCAGAGTACAGAGGCCTGAATAAAAATGCATGGCATGTGAAAAAAAAAAAACTTTAAAAATCCTGTTTTTACTTCCTTCCACTTCACTGTTATGTGTTTCTTAATTTTAGTCTGCCACAAAAAACCTCAAAGCAGTCAATAATTACACTTCCACTCTGGGACTTAATGTAGAATCAATAAAGGCTACACAGCACTGGTTTGTGCCCTCTCTGATTTCAGGCCCGAACCTGAAGGTGATCAGCACCATGTCTGTGGGGTTCGACCACTTGGCCCTAGATGAGATCAAAAAGCGGTGAGCCTCCTTCGACTTGTTAAAAATGAAACGTTTCCATGCTTCTCGGTCACGAACGCCTTTGGCGTTTCCAACAGCGGCATACGCGTGGGTTACACTCCGGACGTCCTGACTGACGCCACCGCTGAGCTGACGGTGGCCCTGCTCCTGGCCACCGCTCGCCGCTTACCAGAGGGAGTGGAGGAGGTGAAAAAGTGAGCCTCACCGAGTTACTAATTTTCCGCTAACGATCTTCCTGATTTGTGTTTCTGTTACTTTTTAACCCAAAACGGTAGCAGCTTGTCTCGTTTACATGCTCATCAGACAAGTGTTTTCCTGTGTCTCAGCGGCGGCTGGAGCTCGTGGAAACCCCTCTGGCTGTGCGGTTACGGCCTCTCTGGCAGCACCGTGGGCGTCATCGGACTGGGACGCATCGGTTTGTTTGCCCCGTCGCCGCCTAGCGGGCTTTGGAAGCTCGAGATCGGATTCTGTGTCGTCCGACTAACGTTGCGCGGTGTGGTTTGACCTTATAAAGGCGAGAAATTTTTCTGTTGATCCTTTGTGATCAGGTATGGCCATAGCTCAGAGACTCGTCCCCTTTGGAGTTAAGCGACTGCTGTACACCGGAAGGGCAGCTAAGGCCCACGCTGCAGAGGTGAATGGAGAGTTTGGTAAGAGAAGAAAAATGGAAATAATACGTAGTAATCAAAGTGAAATTTATGAGAAGCCTGGTGAGGAAAGGGCACTACGGACAAAAAAGCTAAAATTTTAACTAGACTACAAAGGATTCATAAAAAATAAGTTCATTTGCGTATTCGATTATCTGCCTTCTCCCTCATCCTGCATGTCCGTCTCCTCTGTGTGGAACAGTTCCCCTGGACCAGCTTGTGTCAGAGAGTGACTTCATCGTGGTTTCCTGCTCGCTGACGCCAGAAACTCAGGGCCTGTGCGACAAGGCCTTTTTCAGCAAGATGAAAAAAACGGCGGTCTTCATCAACTCCAGCAGGTAAGGCGTCTGGAAGGCCGTGGGCGAGAACTGGGCACGCAGACGTCGGCCGCCGCTCCCTGGCATGTTTGCCGTCCAGACGCACCAGCATGGAGATGTGACGCGTTCTCCGTTGTAGAGGAGCTGTGGTGAACCAGGAGGACCTGTACGAGGCTCTGAGCGGCGGACAGATAGCGGCGGCCGGGCTGGATGTCACAACACCCGAGCCACTCCCAACCAACCACCCGCTTCTCACTCTGAAAAACTGTGGTACGTAGAGAGGTGGCTTACCAAAGTGTCTGTACCCCTTGAACTCGATCCCGTTTCGGTCGCGCTACAACCACGGGTTTGGATGCAACTTTATGGGATTTATTGAAACAGAGCAACACAAGGCGGTGCATAATTGTGAAGTAGAAGGACAACGACATTCCTGCATTCAGCCCCCATCTCTACGGTAGCCTTGAATAATTTTCAGCACGATTAATCACCTTCAAAAGTGACATAATGCACTTGAGTCTAATTTAATCTCTGTATAAATACAATTTGATTCAATTTTATTTATATAGCGCCAATTCATGAAACATGTCATCTCAAGGCACTTTACAAAGTCAAATCAATCAGATTATATAGATTGGTCAAACATTTCCTATATAAGGAAACCAGTTGATTGCATCAAAGTCCCAACAAGCAGCATTCACTCCTGGGGAAGCGTAGAGCTACAGGGAGAGTCGTCTGCATTGTCCATGGCTTTGCAGCAATCCCTCATACTGAGCAAGCATGAAGCGACAGTGGGAAGAAAAACTCCCCATTAACGGGAAGGAAAACGTCCGGCAGAACCGGGCTCAGTATGAACGGTCATCTGCCTCGACCGACTGGGGTTACAGAAGACAGAGCAGAGACACAACAAGAGAGACAAAAAAGCACAGAAGCACACATTGATCTAGTAATCTGTTCTACATTAGATGGTAATAGCAGGTGATCTGTCTTCCCTGGATGTTGTCACAGTTAACAGAACGCCAGACCAGGTGCACCTACTATGAAGAAAAAAACGGAGAGAACAAAAAATTAAAAGCTGAAATGATGACAAGCAATGCAAAACTGGAGAACAGTAGAACTCAGTAGAGTGAGAAAAATAGGCCCTGATGTCCTCCAGCAGCCTAAGCCTATAGCAGCATAACTATAGAAGTAGCTCAGGGTAACATGAGCCACTCTAACTATAAGCTTTGTCAAAAAGGAAAGTTTTAATATTAGTCTTAAAAGTAGATAGGGTGTCTGCCTCACGGACCAAAACTGGGAGTTGGTTCCACAGGAGAGGAGCCTGATAGCTAAAGGATCTGCCTCCCATTCTACTTTTAGAGACTCTAGGAACCAGCAGCAGACCTGCAGTCTGAGAGCGAAGTGCTCTGTTAGGAACATACGGGGTAGATAGTAGATCTTTATCAGATAAATACAGCATTCTGTTTATCAGATAATTGACAACACACAAAGTTTGGGGTAATTTTGCAGTTTGCCATAAGCCATGTAGAGGACACAGAAACCGTGTTAAAGAAGGTGTTCTGGTCGGACGAAACCCAAATTGAACTGTTTTGGATCACGTGCAAAGCGCCGCGTGTGGAAGAAAACTCATGCTGCACATACAGAGAAATGCGGCGGTGGCAGCATCATGCTGTGGGGAGGCTATTCAGAGTTGATGGGAGGATGGAAGGAGCTACCCACAGCAATCCTGGACAAAAAGCCTGGTAGACGCTGTAAAAGACTTAGGTAGCTGGAGGGAGATCCATCTTCCAACAGGAAACTCAAACTAGTGTTGGAGTCAAAACCAGACCAATGACTGTGGCAGCTCGTTATCACGCTAGCCAATAGGAGAGCTAATTGGATTTATACTGGCACAACATTTAGGTGAACCCAGCAGACCCTCATCTACATGCTACTTTTCCAATTAATCTGAAAAGCTGGTACAAAGTTACTCAGCGAAGCCAGAGATCTCTGAAGACTGCCTGCCGCCGGCTAAACATTAGCTGACTCGGCTTTAGCTGCAGGCAGAGTGGGTTCAGGCAGCAGGCTGAGGACTTAACTCGTTCCTTCTTCCTGCATGTTGTAAAGAGAAAAATATCAGCAGTTCCCTCTAGTTTCCTCATCCCTCTTATCTGCGGCATGCAGGGGGGCACAGACTTTAAAAAACGGGATCTCAGTGTAGAGCACCGCCACCATAGACACAAAGCCAGAGCCGTAATGGAAAGGTTCGGATTAGATGATGCTCGTGTATTAGGACTGGCTCAGTCAAAGTCAAGATCTAAATCTATCTGGGATTTAAAAACTGATCTTCGCAGACGCTCCCCATCCAGCCTGGCTGAACCTGAGCGGGCCGCTGCAGGATGTGCTTCTACAAACGATTGCGTCAGGGAGTCTGAGCACACATCGCTGCACTTACACTCTACAATGCGTGCCACAACTTCCAGATTTTTTTATTTGTGAAGAATTTCGAAAGCATCATTTTATGTCCACTCCACAATTATGCACTACCCGCTTCAAATAAAAATCAGCGAAAGAAATGCCTCGGAACGTCTGTGGTTTCAAATGGACAAAAACCTAAAAAGAAAGCAAAGAATCAAGCTGCAAAGAGAATTTTGTCCCGTTTTTATTTAAAACAACCAAATGCTTGGCTTCCTTTTTTTTTTTTTTTTTTTTGCGCAGTGGTGTTACCGCACATAGGCAGCGCCACGTACTCGACCCGAGGCGTCATGTTGGCGCTGACGGCCCAGAACCTGCTGGGAGGTCTGCAGGGCTCGGACATGCCCAGCGAGCTCAGCTTCTAGACGCTGGAGACGAGCCGGCCGTGCCTCCTGCCTGCTCCGGTGCTGCATGAATATTCAGTGAAAACCGTGATGTAACAGCGAGGTAGGAAAATAACGCTAGGAGTACTACGGCAGTCCAGACATGTACTAGCATCTGAAGAATTTGGTTCGATCATAACTCGAACTTCTAGTGAAGTTCTTGGAAAGAAGGCTTAGCTCATCCACCATACCTCTGTGTCTAGTGAAAGATCATTTGTTGTTTTTTTTGTTTTTAGAAAATAGTTCTAATCTTGAATAATAAAATAGAATGAGTGTTTTGCTACCTTGTTAGATGTGATTCTTATAAAAATGAGCATTGCTTGTGCTGATCCGTGCTTTATTCAGACATTAAGGCTGCACATCTGCACCTATTAAACAGTAAAACGCTGTTTTCGGGGAGAAAATAACTTCAGTGTCCATTTTATATGTACAGAAACTTGTCTCTTAGCATTTAATAAAAGTGTCCTTATTAAATTAAATTGAATAAAGTGGATCAAACGCATCATTTCGACCTTCAGGATTTCTTTCCCCTCCACATATTCTGGTGTAAATTAGGTTGTTTTCTCAGGATTTTCCACAATAGTGCCTTAAATCATAAGGACCATGAGAGAATCTCATCGTACGGCGTGGAACAGGAAAAGGCACGACTTTCTTTTCCTTCATAACGGGGGTAAAACGAGGCATTTCATGAGTGTCTTTAGTGCAGATTAGAGCAGAGAGTCTTGGAAGCTCTGGTCGTCCTTCCAGCTCATGCAGGTGTTCTTGGAGTGCTTGTAGAGGTGGGAGGACTGGCTGAAGCGTTTGCCGCACTTGGGGCAGGGATAGGGCTTCTCCCCGGTGTGGACGCGGATGTGCTTCTTGCAGTCGGTCAGGTTCATGAAGGTCTTGCAGCAGATCTTGCAGGCGTATTTCTTCTCCCCCTCCACCAGCAGCACGTGGTCCTCGGCGGCCGCCTTCTTGCACTTGGACAGGACGTCGTCGGAGGCTCTGGTCAGGCTCGGCCTCTCTGCGCTCTCAGCAGATCCGGAGAGCGCGTCCGCGGAGGGTTCTGATCCGGGCACCACTTTGGGGGCGATGCGACGGAAAGCCGGGGCGCCGGCGCTCTTCCCGGCCCTCGAGGGTTGGACGACGGCGGCGTCCAGGCTGAGGCCCGGCCGGATGCCGCTCAAGAACCCCGCCAGGGAGTTCTGATTGGGTTGGAGGATGATCGTGTCGCCGAATCCGGAGCTCTGGGCCGGGAGAATCTGCTGCAAGGGGACGGGGGTTACTGGGAAAACCAGAGATGCTGAAGGATCAGAAGGATGGACGGAAGACGCGGTCGTCTCTTCTGACTTTTGACCTTGTGTGGTTGCAGCTTCCGGAGCCGCGGGTGCGTCGCTGGCAGCGGCGGCGGCCGTGGCGGCAGCCGTCAGAGTAGCCAGGGTATCTTCTTCTCCCAAAGCCCCCATGACGGTTTCAGCGCTGGGGTTGAGGAAGCAGGAAAAGGCGAGCTCAGAGAAGCTGTCCAGGCCTTCGCCGTCCACCGTGTCCGCAGCCAGATCCGCGCTCCCCGTCAGCGCGTCTGTGGGAACATCTGTGCACAGCTGCGACGTTAACGTGACAGCGTCAGCCGCTGGCGGGTCGGGCACGGCCATCTTCCCGTCGCCGATCTGGGCCTCCAGCGGGGATGGAGGAGAGATGTTTGGCATCGTGTCTAAATCGCTGGAGTATGAAGTCAGGTTTTCCTTTTTCACCTCCACCACTGCTATCCTCGGCTCCTCCTGCTCCTCTTTTTCAACTTGAACTTTGACCACAGGGTCCCCGTCTGTGTCCTCCGCCTTCTTCCACGCCCCCGCTCCTCCTGTGCTGCTGTCCGACTGAGTCGGCAGCTGGATCTCCTCCAACTCCCCTTTGGTCGCCTCAAATTTCTCTTCCTCCTCATCTTCTTCGTCACCTCGGTTGTCCCATTGCCTGCCTGTCGTCTTCAGGAAGCCCGACGAGGACAGATCTTCTCCTCCCTCCTCTGTGCTCCTGGTCACAGTGGGCGAACACTCCTTGTAGCCGAACATCCTCTTCCTGTCGCCAAGCATCTCCTCGTGTGACTTTCTCTTTTGCCTCAAAGACGGCGCCGCGGGTTGGCCGCCTGGCACGCCTTCATTTTCATCCTCTCCAGACTGGCTCACCTCCACTCCCACGTCTCGCGGCTCAGGGTCTTCCTCCGTGGCCGAGGTCACCTGATGCTGTGGAGCGCTCGCCGCCTGGGAGCAGGGACTTTGCCGCCGCTGCTGCTGCTGCTGCACCGACCTCCAGCCTTTAGGTGCCGAGGCAGGAAAGTTTTTCCTGGACAAGTGCAGCTTGCAGGCCTTGACCACGGCGTTGAGGTGGAGATGGGAGGCCGCCAACAGCACGTCCATCACATTGGAGACCCCCAAGGAGAGGGTGGAGGTGTAGATCATATCCAGCAGGGTGGAGAAGGCCTCCGGTGTCACAACCTCCGGATCCAGCTCCATCACGCGCCGGACTCCTTCCCCCTCATCGCTGGAGTTGAGGAGAGCCCTGAAGTGAGAGCTGCTGGCAGCCAGGATGGAGCGGTGGGCCTGGAAGGTCTGACCTCCCACCACCACCACACAGTCGCATAGCTGGGCGTGCAGGCGCTGATGGTTGAGCTCCTTGAAAATATGCTGGAAATGACCCGGGAAGTCCATCACAGCAAACACTCAAGAGCACTGGAGCATCCGTGGCGTATTTGAAACAATATTTATCCGCAGATGATCAAAACGGTCCGCATTTCACCTTAAAGCTGCTTCCTCAGCAGACTCACCTTCCTCCGTTGTAGTGAGTTGAGAAGCAGCACTGCTCTCTCTTTTTTTTTCCACGGAGATGCTGTGGAGTATGGGCGGGCCTGGATCAACAATAACGCGGAGAGGGATGCGGTGCAGACGCGAGCTTTAGCCTCCAAAAAATAAGGCGAGGTGGGGATAAAGTCGGTTCCAGAACAGCTCTGTCTCTGCTGCTGCTAAAGAAAACTCGGTTTACATCAAATCCGCTGCATCTCTGTAATAATGTCGCTCCTTGATTCCGAGCGCTCGCATAATCGCATCCATTGTCTGAGGCTCCGGTCCCCTTTTCAAATGTCATTCGGTGACTCTTTCAGCCACACAACACCGCCCCCATGTGGCCGTCTGGGGGACGTACAACTGTCAGGTGGCGACAAGAGCGCCAAACAGAAGGAAAAATGGGTTCCCTAGGAGACCAACTCAAGCTAAATTACATGTAACAAAAACAAAAATGAGAATTAAACTTGTGCGGTCGGTTACGACATGCAGACACATGTTCCTGAATGAGTTTGACAGAATCCAAGTGGGTTTTTGTAGCTATGAACACGCTCTCTGGGTGTAATTCTGACTGGAAATTGATTCACAGCTATCAGTAAATGGCAAAACCCAAAAACCTGTTTCCGCCATTCATTGGGTGAACATGTGTCCTTTCATCTGTGGGTGACTGTCTGGGTCACAGATGGGTGTTCCAGCTGATCCCAAACACACATCAGAGCAGGTTTTTGAAATTATTTACGTAGGCAAAACTGAGCCTGTGGCAGGTGCTGCAGGTGCATCTTCCTCAGGGAAATTCATCCAACTATAAGTGTGGTTGTATGTTTATATTTGATCCTGTGCAAAATGTATAATCTGTGTAGCTAAAAAATCCACACTAAATTCACACTTCGGCAGAAATTTGTGTTTTTTAGACAGCCACTGAAGTTGTATGTTGTATCCTGGAAAATTAAGAGGTTCAAATGAATCAAATCTCCAGAAACAAAAAGACAAAAAGGTGTCTGGCATTGTAGCTCTCTCCTTTTAGTACAGATCTCATCAGAGGGAAAATACATCTTTATGTACAAGTGTGTTGCATTTACTCATGTGCACCCTACTGGCAGATACTGGCAGAAGAAATATGTTGCCATAATTTGTTGCCATAATTTGACTCGTTCTTACTGTTGTAGAGAGTGAAGGTGAATTTAATTTATTTGGGTATGTCTGGCACCAAAGAAAAGTCCTTTCAGGGATGTATGTTTGGCTTCCCCATTGAATCTACTGGAGACTGTACTGACCAATACATGAGTGGAGAGTGGTTGGGTAAGTGAGGTTTGAAAAAGAAGAAGCAAATGTCTGTATGGTCAGTAAGACTAGGGAACCACATTATAAATTATGTCCAAGAAACAGTAAATTATATTCTGCATTTCACACCTGCAGATTAAAAGGTGCCTGCACATGTCTATGGTGATTATGGTCATCTAAATAACACCATCCATTACACATAACTCGAGTTAAAAGTGTGGACAACAAACCTGAGAATCAACTTCACGCTTTTAAACTAACAGAATTACCATAGTTTTATTTGCAGTGTAATCAGGCTGGCAGACACATTACCAATAGTCAAGGTCACATATTGTTTAAACATAACAAAAAGAAGACCAAAGTTCAAAAGATGAGCGCGAGGACAGCAGGAGTCTCTGATGAAGCCAGGGGAAAAGTACTGGTCGGTCTTCCAGCGCGAGGCTCTGGGACAGGCCGGGCTGGCTTCACGAGGAGGCCCTCGCCGCCTCGCACGCAGGAGACTGTGGATGGAGGCATGGTCCGTGGAACCCGACTCATATGCTGTCCAGTTTCTTCAACACATACGGAGCTGTGGACACAAGAGGCGTAAAATCTAAGATTATGGGAGATGACGAGCTGGAGAAAACTTCCCTCACCAGGCAGACGCCGTACCATCGTCAGTGAAAGATATCTGTCAGGAAACAGTAATACTGTGGATTTGGTTCGAGCCAATTACTGGTGTCAAAAAAAAAAGAAGGGTATAAAAACATTCAAGTTTAAAAAAAAACACGAAAGATTTTGTGTCATACTGCTTCCAGTGTTTAAAGCCTCTAATGACACGCCAGGAAAAGGGGCTGGAATGAGCAGGAGAGCTAGGTGCTGCACAGGGGTACACCTCTGCTGCTCGTTGCTGCGCCCTGCTGGTCAGCTGGCTGTAAGAAGGCTGCTACAGTTTTTCTTTGCTCACGAAAAAGATACATTTAGCTTGTTTTAAATATTTCTGTTCGAGAAAAATCACACCGTCACGTCAAGGAAACTAACAAAAAAGAACCCTAGACTCTTATTAGGATAATACTGATTTAAAAGCACAGCATCAGTGTGAAGGATGCAGCTGCAGGCTTGAGACCCCACAAAATAACTCAACTAATTAACCCGCTGATACCACCTTGTTATAGATGCGTTGTTCTATAAACATCAGAGATAGGCATAAAGCTGCACAACACATCAAAGCTCAATTATGATAGCAATTCAGTGCATTAGATCTGGTGTATTTAGTTTAACTGAAATGGATTTAAGGTAGTTTTGTTTTTACTTTCCAGACAATTAATTGTAACTCAGAACTTGGAATTGGAGCTTAATTTCTTGTGCAAACATTAAATGCACACAGCTGCATTTTAAATGGATCGCATTTTAGGCACTGTAAACGCGATGTTTCTCAATGTCATCATCATGTTTGTGTAGCTACTCACTGGCTCTGAGCAGAGCGACGTAAATCAGGAAGTTCCGCAACGAGGAGAGGACGTCTTGACGCATTTTCCTCTTCATCTCCTCCGGGTCCATTTTAGGCCCGAGTCCTTCGAGCTTGAACATTATTTTCGCGGTGGTTTTGTCTCGAAATTTGTTGTCTGTTCTAGATTTTCACCTTCTGCCTTCACATGGAGGAAATCTGAGCGGAAGTGCGTCACCGGAAAGGAGCAGCGAGTGGTACGGGGCGCGGAGAGGGACAAACAGCGCAAAGCCGTCAGATGTACAGAAAGCAATAAAAGGCTAAAATAAAACTGATAAATTTAGGCCAATCGTGTATTTTGCGATTTATAAAATGACTGCTGAGTTTTTGTGTTCAAACCAGGTTTTCCCTGAGAAATACTAAACAGAATTTTACTCTACAATTTTCGCTTATGGCAACAAAGAGTCACGTTGTGGGGAATCTGTTAATAAAGAAACTTTATTTTATTTTTGGTTCAGTAGTAAGTCTGCGCGTGTGTGTGTGTGCATATATATATATATATATATATATATATATATATATATATATATATATATATATATATATATATATGAATAAATGAAAAGTTTTTGTGCCCTAGATAAAATCACCGCTTGAAAACCACATCCAAGTCTTTTTCTCTCAAGAACAGAAACATTTGTACAGCGTTTGCAATTAATACCCTTCTTATTATCCATGTGAAGAAAGAGAGAGAAAAAAAGGTTTGAAAGAGAAAAAAATAGAAAACCACAGTAATTTTGACAAGTAAGTAAAAATATGTATGCGGCAACTACTTTTTTGTATCATTGTGTATTATGTGATAGATAAAGTTACAAACAAAATTGCACCGAGGACAAGTAGGTAATGGGGGGAACTTGGATGTTATGAAGGCTATTTCCCTGTATATTGACTGTATCTTACTTTGACTATCTGTCTCTGTCAATCTCTCTTACAAGTGTGCTCTTTTACATAGCATTCACTTAATTTCAGCGTTTAACCTGTTCTTATCCGGAAGCTGCAGTTTGATCAACCTGAAATAAGTCGATCCAGTTTAACAATATTGTGGATTAAAGGTGATCAAAATTGTGATGCTGTGTTTTTTTTATGTTGTGTGTGCATTGTAATACACAGCAGTTGGTATTTTCACTTGGGTTATTTTGTGTGGACTGCAGATCCCAGTGCCATGGCCTACGGTCTCATTATAACTTGGTGGTCATTCATCATTTTGATGACAGGGCGCTAGGCCGTTAGAAACAAAAGAAAAAAATAGACAGGAAAACATACCGCTACATACTAGATTTTTCAAATTCAGATGTTTGCATACCCTATATTTGTTAAGTTTCTAGGCTGCAACACCCTTAAATGGTACAATTTGACCCATTCCGGCTGGTAATACTACTGTAATGAAATAAGGTTTTTAGGAGACTATGCTCCAACTCACCTTTTGAGGTCTGAACACAAATTGCCTTTGCAACTCCAGGGCTTTGTAATGGCCACTCCAAAACAGCTTTGTTGTGCTTCAGCTGCTTATTATTTAGAGGTGTGGATGGGGACGTTTCCCATTTGGAAGACTCAGTTGTGCACGAGCTTAAACATCCAGGTTAAAGTCTTAAGATGCTGTTTCAGTAGATCCAAATAAAGTTCTTCCTTCACGGTGCCATCATTGAGAAGAGCACTGCTCTCTCCAGCAGCAAACCCACACACAATGATAAAACCACCCCTGTACTTCACAACTGGAATAGTATTCCTAGCCCTGCAAGCTTTCCCCTTTTTACTCTAAATGTAGCAATAATCAGTCTAGCCACACATCTCAATTATAGTTCTCATAAGATCACAACACATGTGGGCAACACATCCAAAAAAATATGGTCTGTGTCCTGAAGTACACGTGCAAACCATAATCTTGTGTTTTATGTTGCTTTTCCAGTAATGGCTTTTTTTTTCTCTTTGAGTGGATTTTTAGTCAATGTCTGCAAGTCACTGTTGATAATGACAATCTTTTAAAAGCTTCAGCCTTTGTAACCAAAATACTTTGATCTGTGGGACACGGAGGGTGTCTCCATTCTGAACGGTGCAGTGGCTGGACATACCAGTTGCTGCAGATACCTGCATATAAATGCTTGAACAGATGAGCTTTCAGCCATCTGGAAATTATACCCCTGTAAGACTCATGGACGTCCATTATTACTTCCTGGTGTCTTGGCGGATTTCTTTTACTTTTGATTTTTGCCATGATGTCTTACAAGGAAGCCGTATGTGTTCTAGGCGTCTTTACAAATAACTCAAATGTGCATTACCCTATCAGAAACTTATCATTGTCTGGAATTCAGCCTTATTTAAAGCCACATTAATCTTAGAGAAAATCGTTTTCTGAAATGTTTGAAATAATAATAAAAAACTAATAAAAATGTCTCTCATTCGGCTGTGTTAAACACATAGAGATAATTTCGGTAACTTAACTAAAGTGAGAAAAAACATAACTGCAAACAGCAGCACAACTTTGAATTTTTGTGAAATTGGTTGAACTAAGAAGCTGTAATCGGTTATAGTTAAACGCTTAAGTTTTAAGGTTATACACAATAGTGGTGAGCTAATTACCTTTTGCGTAAAAATGTTTGCGTAATTAAATAGTACTGCATAATTTATAGTCTATCCAAGCGTGAATGATTATTCAATCATCTAAAGACTGTTTACACTACAGCAACACGTTAATAAATGTGAAATTGTGAGGGAAGGATAAAATATCTTAAAATTATAATATGTCTGAGAAATAAACATTACGATCACAAAAACAATTGTTAAACGACAAAAATGAATTTGGCCTTTTATTTTTATTTTTTTTTATCTTTCATGTTTTTAGTGAAGGAGGGGCGCGGGTACTCCGGACACACGGGGATGGAGGCAGGGAGGAGAGACGCTGATGAGAGGGAGGGGGTGGTTTATTTCTGAGCCTGGGCCGCGGATTAGAGCCGAGAGAGCAGTCCCAGCGCGATGACAGCATCCAGCACATAGCCGCCGCCGCCACCACCATCATCCTCTCTGCTCCGCTCCGGCCGGACGCCGTGGATTGTTCACCATCCTCTCACCCCCTCCTTTTTTGGGGGGATTTCTCCGGATCACCCGACCATTTCGCAGAGGGGGGAGGATTGAACCCCCACCTCCTCCAGACACCCCGGCCCGTCTGTCTGCGTCCTCCTCAGATCCACGAGGTGAGTCTTCTCGGTATTTCCCGGTGTTATTGTCTGCCCGAGAGGAGCGCTCTGCTGGATGTGACGCACCGGCGGCACCGATCGCCTCCAATCCCGCCGTTCGTTTTAACGTCGAAACGGATCGCCGGGCTGACGGCCACTTCCACGCCGCCTGCGGGTTACACCCGGAGTGTCTCGGCGTGAAGAGAGGTTTTAAATCCGATTAAGATTATAAACGAGGCAACGAAACGATGACCCCCTTTCTCTCTCTCTTTCTTTGTTCAGTCCACATTGAAGGGGGGACACGGGGTGCGCCCACCTGTCTAAAGTTGGTACTTGTGGCCAGTGTGGTGGGGAAACATCGATGTTCCATAAAAGCTTTATGGGCAGACTCGTTCTCACATCTCCGGTCATTTAGGTGCCAAGTGTGAGATGATTACAGGCGGCTTTCAGCTTGACCAATCAGCCATATTTAAAGCACCATATTTGCCAACACATGGCTGGTGCATCAGGGCCGGGGACCCACGCTCCGGTCTGCGCAGTGAAATTATCCAATTGGAAACACACGGACTAAATCCTGCCGGATCACGCATAACGTGTGTGTGGTGGTGGTAGTGGTGTGGGTGTGGGGAGGGGGCTGTCAGGATCTGGGTTGTAAAACATTGTGAATGGGCGTAGGCGATGTACAGCCTCCACAGGACGGTGGTCCCCCCCTTTCTTCTCCCCCTCTCCTCCCCCTGTATCTGTACTCGTATCTTTTTTAGCTATCAGCTCATGTTTTTTCCTTCTTCTTGCGCAACACAACTAGACCGGAACGATGCGTTTTTGCTGTTCTGGGGCCTTCATTTAACGCATGACATGATACAGTAGAGTGAGCGCTCACAGCGGTTCAGAGTTCTGCGTCCCCCACCCACCCACCCACCCCTAATATCGTCGCGCATGCACATCGGTGCGCTTCGGAAAAAGAAGAAGAAAAAAATACAATCAGATCCGCATACTATTTTGGTTCTGTCACACACACATAAACACACAAAAGCTGTGGATGCTCCGTGTTTTGCTTTCGCTATTATGTTCAGCGTGTGCGCGTGTGCGCGGCCACCGCTGCGGGCTTTGTGCGCCGTGACTCAGGAATGTGCGCTATACACAGCATGTGATGGGAGGTCATTGTGCCAGAGGAAAATCACGACGGGCAGAACTTGCACATCAGGACAGACTTGATGCTTTCACGGCGGCGTTATGCCTCAGTCTGCGAGCGCTGACTCTGTCCCACTTTTTGCAGTCAGCCCACTCCCCCCCTCTCCTCCTCAGAGTCTGCAGGCCAGACTGTGAAGCAGGGATAGTGGTGATTGCTGCTCCAGCCCATACTGAGAGATAAATCAGCCTGATATATATAAAAAAAATCCATAGTCCTGGATATTATAGGAACTGATTATTGTTTCAAATAATGTATTAATAAATCCCATTTACAGAAATTGTGGCTGTTTCCTGTGGAGTATAAAGGGGGAGATGACCTCATTGGTGTTACAGCTTCACCATGAGATGGCTGAATTGACTGGCAGCAGTGTCACTAAGTAGGGCAACTCTGTCTGTGGCATTTTGGAATGATAAGAGCTTTTGCGAACAAACGGACAAAACAAATCCAGAAACATGCCAAACCGGTTAATATCTGCACCAAATCATACAGACTCTTGTGGCACCCTACCAGTGCTCTATCCGACATCTACAACAAAACACTGAAGAGTAAAAAAAAAAAATTTACATGAGAAAATCTGCATTTTTAACAGATTTAAATAGCATTTGATATTTCAACATTCCATCACTCAGTTCAAAAAGTTAAATGCATTATATACAGAGACCTATAATTCAAGCCTTGGACTTTGACTGTTTATTTTGATCACTGTGGCTTACAGCTAATGAAATTCACTTAGTGGGAAGATCTCAATATTACACAACATGAAATAATACTTCTAATGATTTTTCATACAGAAACATTATGCTGCGGTGGCTACAATCATGAGAAAGACTGCTGACTTGACATTTATCCACCAGATAGTCAGTAACACCCTCCACAAGGGTTGTAAGGCATGAAAAGCCATTGCTAAAGAAGCTGGCTTTACACATATTTAGTGCAAGGAATAGCTGTTTTGATCATAGTCTAGTTTTATTGAGCTGCACTTGTATATAATGAATATAAGTCTAACATTAATAAAAGAAACATTGGTGCCATCTGATAAAAAAAAGGATCACTAATGTAATATGTGGATAACAATATTGTAAAAATAAAGACGAGTGCATAAGCAAACATAGCTAAAAAGCTACGATTATGGTAGTTACGGCGAGAAAAAAAAAGTTGCCCGAATATAAGAATATGCATAAATCTAGGCGTAATTTCAATTCCGATTTTTCTTAGATTAAAAAACAAAAGCTAAGAAGTAATTTAATAGCAGATAAATAATAAACCTGGTTTATTCATTCTTCAGGGAGTGGAACGGTAAATTCTGTTACCAGAAGACTTGAATCTCCCGGAGGGCTCGTACGACAAAAACATCTTTGATAAATAAGATTGACTAAGGCCATTAAGAGCTTATCAGGGATAATCAGGTTATCATGTGCGCTCTTCTTTTTGGTTGCCGTTACTATTTTTGCAGCTGATTTTTTTTAAGCAGCTGTTAATGTGACATAGTTATCTTTCAGGAAACAACAGACGAAGAATTATTGCAATAATCCAACAGGATAAAGTAATAAAAGCATGGTTTTCTGCGTTTGTGTTGCCTTTAGAGAACCATTTGTTTTGCAGGCGATAAATTCCACTTTACCTCTAGAGCGCATGTCTCCAATCTATGGTCTAAATTAAAAAATACCTCCAGTTTGAGAGCTTAAGCTGCCTCTGCAAAGTCAATGGCTCTCACATTTTATTTCCCTAAATATAAGCCCTGTCGTTTAGTTTTTTTTAAAGGACCCCAAACTTGACGGAAATTGTCTGTAACAAGTAAGGCAGACGCTCAAGACTGCAGCATCCAAAGGCGTTCCTCAGACATCAAGATCTTCCTCTCAGTGTGGGCCTGTCTGCACGCATCTCCTGCAGACACCCAGAACGGCCTACAAAGATGTGTAAATGATATGCATCGCATTAAACGACGCGTTATTTCACAGTTCGCAGGGGAGGCACAAGTCTTGCCAGGTCCCCCCGATGAAGAGGTGAAATGAAACAAGCCGGCGTTACGGCGAGCTCCCCGTCTTCATCACTCTAATGGAGCGAGCTGACGGACCAGACAGAGAGGAACAGATGTGATTATGTCTGGAAGACAATGGAGAGGGAAATAAGCAGCAGAACACAATAAACAGTAGCAATCTATTCATCAATGTAGACAAAAAAAAAAAGGGATAATAAAATAAATAAAGCTTTTCACAGATAGTAATGTTTAGGATATCTTTGTGTGAGTTAATAAGATATAGGCCTCTGGAAACGGCACAATGCTTTATTGCGATAAAGATTATTCATGTTATGACCATTTCAAGCAGCAACTGAGGTAAAAAGAAAAGCCACAGTAGGACCAAAGTCATCCTACTAACCCGTGACTGTCACATATCACATTTTATGGTGGTTTGGACTGATCAATAATTTGACTTCAGGAGTATCTAACCGGGCTTCAGAGGCGACTCTAAAATCACATAAAAGCAACTAAACTATAAAACAGCAGCTTTAGCTCAAGTTAGAAGTAAATTCACTCAGGACCTTTTAATTTCACCCAAAACACAGTCTTCTATCGTTCAGTCCGTCCGTCCATCCATTCATCCATTCATCCATTGATTGTCATTCACTTATCCAAAATCGGATCACAGGCTAAAAGGTCCATGAGGGAAACCAAGACATTCCTCTTCACAGCAACACTTCCCGTCTCATTCTGGGGGATACCAAGGTATTTCCTGGTCAAAAAGAATACGGAGTGCCTTGCAATGGCATTTACCACATTTCATCATGTTATAACCACAAATTTAAATATAGTTTATTAGGATTTCATGTCACAGAGCCACATAATTTGGGAACTCTTCAGCAGACAGTGCTCTGTGCCCCCTATCATTCTATTTAAAGGACAATGTCAAAAACCTTGGTGCTCTTTCTTGATGCTTCGCTGAAACAGCGGAGGCGGGTGAGTGCAGTGGTCCAGTCTAGCTTTTTTTCATCTCAGACAGCATGCTGAGGTAAAGCCATACCTTCAAGCTGATGGGTTTGAGCATGTCATTCACTTGTTTGTCAACTACAGGCCGGATTACTGAAACTCCCTTTGCTTTGGCTTGGCCCAGTCCTCTGCTCACCGTCTCCAGTCAGTACAAAATGCTGCGGCCTGTTTGCTGACTGGTACAGAATGAAATGAGCATATTACCCCAGTTTTGGTTTCCCGTCACTGGCTTCCTGTCTCCTATAGGGTCCAATTTAAAACTTTACTTTTCATTTTTAAATGTCTAAACGGTCATGCCTCCGTTTACCTTTCCGAGCGGCTCTTTATTCCTGATCCGTAAAGAACTATGAGGTCTACGGCTCTATTAATGCTGCCTGTTCCCGGGTCTACGTTTATTTCTCGAGGCGACAGAACCTTTGCAGTGGCAGCTCCTAGACTCTGGAATAGACTGCCTCTTAACATTCAATTTTTTAATCTGACACTATTTTAACACTGAGCTGTTTTGCTAATAAAGCACTTTGTGCAGCTAGAGCTGTTGGAAATGCACTATATAAATAGATTTGACCAAGACCTTGACAATTAGCGCATAATTGTTACGTGGAGGGAAAATTATACCTCGTTGTTAAAGTTTATCTCAAACCAAACTCTTAGAAGTGTGGCATGCCTTTGTTTTTAGCTCCATCCACTCCCGCCATCAACCCCAATCAGTCTCATGGTCCCTGCTGTGGAAAATCATTCTCAAAGCATTTCGCTACCACCACCATCGTTCGCCATAGGGATGGTGGGTTCCCAATGATGCGGAGTTTCACTTTTCTACCTCAGTCCTTTGTTGCACGTCTTGTGCAGGGTTACTAATATGAATAAACCTTAATAATTCTGGATGAATCCATGCTCAAGAGCCAATGGAAACTGCCAGAAATTATTGGAGAACTCCCCTTCAGCTTTGAGTCTGTCATTCTAAACAACTATCAAGGACAACTACTAGAGAGGTTGTAAAAATACAACAACGGCAAAGCATCCACTGCATATAACCATTTTTTTTGTAATTTCACTGCCATTTATTCCATGTCTTGCAAAAAAACCTAAAAATGCTTGCACTTCTTTTTGGTTCTGCAGCTCATTCTGCACGTTTACCCCACTTACAGTAACAAGCCTCGAACAAAAAAAAAAGCAGAAAACGTGAGTTCCTCCTTCCTCTCTGAGTCATTTTCTGTGCTCCCTTCTTGTTGTTGCACTTATGAAATTTGAAACAGTTCAGCTGCTTCAAATAAATTCAAATCCCCCAAGTCACCTCAAGCGGTGCGCGCGTTCACACATATTTTCGGCCAAGCGCGCTGCTTTTGGACTCGGTGTTCCCAGAAGTCTGCGTCCAACTTTATTGGCAACGACTGTGAGCTTAAATGAAAAGCCGAATTGCTGAACCCACCCCTGCTGCTACAGCCCCGAGTCTCCTGCGGCGCAGCTGTGTCCGGTGTGTTGCGTGTCCACCAGGGAAAGAGTTTATGCATGCACTTGTTTACGGTGACCCGGAGACTACATTTCACGCCACCGGCGGGGGGGTCTTTCAGGTTGGTGGGGACTTTAAAAAAGAGAAACCCCACAAGTCTAAATTAGGTTTTGAGGGCCAGGATTTTATTTTCATGTTAGAGTTAAAGGAGGTGAGGAATGGATTATACTGGGGTGTCCTCTCAAACATGCAAACACAAGGATTTGTGTAAAAGTCAATACCATGCAGTGTTCCACATCCTTGAATAATGTGTATAAGTCTTGAATAACCCTTACTGTCTTTAAGGTTTGTGTCACAGGTTCACAGTCTTCCTCAATTTTGTTTTAAAGTTAAACCGACCAATCAGAAAGTTTCCTTTAGGGGGGTTTACTTGTTGGCTACTGTCTTTGCTTATTTTCCCCTAATATCACCTGATGTTTCCAGATCAATTAATCTTTTTGCCACATTTTCCCGTATTTGTATCAAAGTGGTGGTATTTTATCTCCTCCTACGTCTATTTCCTTACCTGTAAGAAAAAAAAGTCATGCCTGTATAGGTACATTGTCATGTACAGTCGTAAAATGTACATCTCACATACAGTATAATTTATATTAATGGTGTTTTTTCCAAAGACTGTGTACTACATCTTATTTTCACTGACGTTTTGTTCAGATCCCTGTTTGGGTCCGTTGACTCCGTTGAATCAGAAGAGTCATATATCCACATTTCCCTACAACAGACTGGAAAATATAAACTTTCTAAATCTTCCTTTGCCAAAGTGAGTGTGAAACGTCCCTGTGCTAGATACAAACTCCCACAAGGTTGATAAAGCGTGAATGCAGTGTTTAAATTCCTACCCAAGTATCCCGGATGAATTTAACTCCAAGCTTTGGGTTGGCCAATCCAGAACTTTCATTTTGTTTTGCACATCTGCAAGGTGGACTTGCAGATGTGCTTTGGTTCATTCTCCTATTACATGATCCAAGTTTGCTAGAGCTCCACGTCAAAATCTGATGGCTGGACATTCTTATTCAGGACTTTTTTGATTGGGAGCCAGATTTATGGCTTTAACTGTTATTGTAAAACTTCAAGTTCCTGGAGTTTAGCAGCCCAATACCAAGACTTTTCCTCCTTCACTTTTGTCTCATCAGTTCACATGACATTTTCCAAATATCTTGGGGACCACAAAGATGTTTTGGGGCAAAAGCATTTTTTTTCCACAATGGTTTTTCCTTAATACTCTCCCATGGATGCCATTCTTAGCCAGTCTCTTTCTTATCGTTGAATCATGAACACTGACCTTAAGTATTGGAATTTGGCTTTAAAACCCAACGACAATCAAGTGAAACCGAGCTCAGCTTTCCAAAGTAAGCAAAACTTGCCAATTCCAGTTAATCCCCGATTAAACAAGGGGCAATATTATTAACCTTGTGTAGAACCAGCATGTTTTGAAAAGCTCCTTTCTTTTAATAAGGGAGCTCATCATACAAATACTGCCTGTTGTATTTACTTCTTAGCCTGACGTTAACATTTATTTGTAATTGTAACAATGGCAAAATGATTTGTTTGGAAGAAACTCTCATCATCAGCATCATCAGCATCATCAGCATCATCATCATCATTATCATCATCATCATCATCATCATCATCGCCATCGTCGTCATCATTTAAGAGCACTTCTTATAGATTCTACTGAGAACATGATAATTTATGAGTGTTGTTGGCAGGCTGCTAGTAGAAAATTGGACCGTATTAAGTTATTATTTTATGTGAATCCAACCCTGGCTCATTTCTTGAGTTTAGTTTATGTATTTGGGAGTTTTATGAGTAATCTATAAAAAGTGCTTTTGTAAACAACTACAACTAAACACAAAAATCTGAAAATTAGACCAAAAACGGAGATAAAAACTGTTATTGAACATAAAAGAATACATTTTCTGAAGTGCATAATCTAAAGAAACGAGCCGTCGCTCAAGGATGTTTGTGCTGCCAATTAAGTGTGTTTTTGTAAATCTGGTTGCTTTTAGTCAAGTTCATCCTGCCTGTTATGGAGGTTGGCTGAGGCTTTTGTTTTACAGCCGCTTTCTAACATTAATGCCTTAATTTCACTTCCAAAGACCATGTCCTTGCAGGTTTTTTTCTGGCCCAGAACGACCCAGCAGCACTAATTGGGCTGAGAACGGTTTTGTGTTCGCCTGGCTCCACAGAAACTGCACATCCAATATCACGTCTGAATCCCCCGAGGAGAGAGTGGGGTTACTTCTATGAGGTGCATGTGTGCTCATACCGGGGGCTGAATCACAGACTGTCCTGCCAAAGACAGAGACACATTGTGTAGGAAAACGAGCAGTAAGAGCAGGCGGGGGGGGTTGGTTGTCTCAAACGAAGAATTGAGGCACGAACATAGAAACAGGGGGCAGTAACAGTTTTTCCCCCTTCCTGTGAAGTTACAGGGAGAGCGGCTGAAGGAGTCTGATGTTGAGATTTTACGAGTGGCGAGAGCCTGGGGACTTCAAGTCGTGACAATAGAGGACGGCATTAAGATTCTCTGTCGATTCAGAGACGGAGCAGACTCCTCGCCCGCTTTTTAGATCCACAGATATGGCTGTCAGGTTTGAAATTCAAGAGCGCCATCTCTTCAGTGGAAAACAGAAGAAGAAAATAAATAATGTCTTTCTTTTTTCTTCGAGTTCAGAGGAAGAGAGCGGCAGTGTTTGAGCTGCAGCTTTTCATGTTTATTTACTGACCAGCTGTTGATTTAGTAGTTTCTGCTGACAGGCTCTGCTTGTTCGCAGATGTCGGAGCAGTCTTCCCTTCAGCGATGCCTCCCACAGCAGAAACTTTTGTTTCTTCCCCCACAATCTCCTGCAGCTTCTCTCTCTCTCTCTCTCTCTCTCTCTCTCTCGCTCAATTCTTTGCCCTTTTCACCCTCTTTAAAATCCCCCCCCCCTTTTTTTTTTTGCTTTCTCGGTCAATATCCTGCCCTTTTTCTCTCTTTAGATTCCCTGACTAATTCTCCTTCTCTGAGCCCCGGCCCCTTTCCTCAGCCCTCTCCACAGTCTCCACCTCTCCGGCCGGGGGCTGAGCTAGCTGCATTAGGCCCATGCATTATTCATGCGCTCAAGCTCTCTGTGCGCCTCGGTCCTGCATCGGCTTTTCTAGTGGGACACGCAGGGCCCGGCGGAGGGGGCTGCGTGTGGGCCTGATTGAAGAGCTACACGGATGATGCTGTCATTTTCTTGATTCGTTCCCTCTTCGGCGCAGAAAGCGTACCTCACAGATCAGCATTCATGCACAAAATCAAACGTTTCCCTCACATTTGTTCTAATTTGGCTGCAAAGCATTCCCCCAGAAATGTTCCTCCTCTCCAAAACAAGAGGTTGGCTTAGGTTGCGGCCGTATCTGCTCTGATACTCATATGAAAGATTTGTCCTCTTTCACACTTAGCCAAGGTCTTTTTTCTTTTCTTTTTTTTTCCACTGTATCTTTTTTGTTTTTCTATTAGAGATCTCCCGGTGAAAAACTGTTAGCTTTAACTAGGCTGTATGAAAATTTAATTGAAGCATCCAGTCCTTTGGAAGACGGAGCCCCCTCGTCTCCACAGCGCCATGCGAAAAGGAAGCCAGAGAGGAGGGCGTAGGAGAGAGAGAGAGAACGAGCAAGTGAAGCCTTTGGGACTTGGAGGAGGGGCCTCCTGGAAAACCACAGCCACATAGCTGTTCGGGCTCACATCTGCTTTGGCTTGACATACTTACATTTCAACATTGAAAACATCAACAACTGGAGTGCAGCATTCCTGCTTTATGAACAGGGGTTGAAGCTGAACTCAGATACAGCTTGTCTGGTTCCAAATATAAGCGCGGACATGCACTCCGTTTATAGATTTTGACAGGTTTCCCTGACAGCCTTGTTTCGCTCTGCACAGGTGGCGGCGCCAGATTAACGCTGGGCCCCAATGATCGCAAGGACCCCTATCCACCGTTTTTTAGCCAATCCTGGAGGGGTCACAGAGCTGATGTCTCGAAGGACAAGGGGACGTGCATGTTTTGGAGTCCTGAAGAGGCAAGCTACATCTCAGTGAGTGATGCTTTCGCTATTTTTTCTGGGTAGATTGTGAATCATCAAGCTGTTTGGTGAAACGTGTGGACACACCATGGTGCTTCTGAGAGAACGTCTGTGATTAGATACTCCCAGACCTCGTTTCATAGCCTTCAGATTATCCTTGTAATTGATCACAATTAATTTTAAGGCCATAGAGCTAGAAATGCTGGCTCAGCATGCATTTCTTTTTACTGCACCTGCCAAAGAGCCGCTTTGGTAAAGCTGGTAGCTGCCGAGAACAAAAGCAGTGGAGCCACTGCTGAGGAGCATGCATGTTAGAAAGGCCGGCCGGCCGCTGCTGCTGCTCCACAGAGACTGACATCGGAGACGACTACCTGACTCTGCAAGGACGGAGAAGGTTAGAGAGCAGAAAGGAGAAAATGAAAGACAGAAGGAGGAGCACAGCAGAACAAATTACAGTCTGACTCAACGATGGTTGTTGTACTTAAAAGACAAAAAAACCCTGCAAATCTGTGCTGTGCCTTTAAAAAAAAAATCTTCAACCTCCTTGAACCTTTTCACAACTTTTCTTCATGGAGATCCAATATGATAGACAAACACAAATTGGTACATACATGCAAAGTAAGAGATCTACAAATTCTTTAAAGAAAATGAAAAAGGTCTGTTGTGCATTTGTGTTCATCGAGTGCTATTGTGGCAATACACCTGCTGTTTTCCCCCCAGTTTACTCTGATAGCCCAAATAAAATCCCATTTAGAAAAATGCCCTATGATGTCACATAGTTAGTAAATAGAGTCCATCTGTGAGTAATTTAATCTGAGTATAAACCCAAAAGTTCTGTGAAGGCCTCAGAGGTTTGTTGGATACAGATTGTGAACAGACGTCATTATGAAGACCAAGGACTACACCTTAAAGCTGTGGAGGAGTCTAAAGCAGAGTTAGGCTATTAAACAATACTAAAAACTTTGTACATGTCATGGAGCATTGTTCAGTTCAAAAAAGAAAAGGGTCACCTGCAAATGTAACGAAACAAGCAGGTCAGGCAAGGAGAGCATTAATGAGGGAAGCATCCGAGAGATCAATGGTACCTCTGAAGGAACTGCACAGAGAAATCTATGGACTGGACAACAATTAGGCGTAGACCCCACAAACCTGGCCTGTAAAGAAGAGTGGCAAGTAGAAAGCCTAGTAACACGATAAAGTAACGTGCTCTGGTCAAACGGAAGCAAAAACTTAACCTTCCTGCCTACATGCAAGACCCTGTGCTATGCAGAAAACTAACACTTCACGCTGAAACATGGTGGCGGCAGCATCATGCTGTGGGGATGCATTTACTTCGGCAGAGACGTGGAAGCTGGTCAGAGCTGATGATGGAGCTAAGTGCAGGGCAGTCCTTGAAGAAATATCCTTAGAGGCTGCAAAACACTTAAGACTGGTTGGAAGCTCACTGTCCAACAGGACAAAAACCCAAAACACATCCAGAGCCACAGAAAAATAGATCAATATCAGATACCCATGTGTTAGAATGGTACAGTCAGACCTGTGGAATGACATTCAGTCTCACTAAGCTTCAGCAAGTTTGCAAATACGTTAGTCTCTGGTAGAGACGTGAAGCTTTAATCGCAGCAAAGTGTGATTCTGCTGTACAAAATGTGGCAGAGGAGTTCAATAAATGCCCTCCACACTTTTCAGATTTATACATGTGGGGGACAAAAACTTCTACTTTAGGGTTACGGGCAATTTTCTGTCGGTAAGTTCAATACACTGAACTTTGTGGTTTTAACTTGTCAAAATATGGAGAAGTTCAAGTGGAGTCCTTGTGCAGGCTCATTTACCTTTAAATTTTTAGATGCATTTACATAACATCTGTAAGTCTTCATTAGAAGCCAGAGCGTGTTCTGTGATCAGCTGTGTGTTCAGCAGATGCCGTCATTTTGCGTCTCTTGCCTGATTAAAAAAGGCACAAGTGTCGGTAATTACACTCGGCTCCACATGGGCATCTGTCTGCCTTCCAGTCTGACTCAGTCCTCCTCCTCCTCCTCCTCCACGTCAGTCTGCCTCAATCCGGATAAGCAGGAGGTGCTAAAGTGACACCCTGACCAGCCCGTGCCCTACCAGGGTGCTTAATCCTCTTATAGGACAGGACAGGACTACTACTGCTGCTAACACGGAGAGGAAAGTTAGTCAGCGTTGGCCTCCAACAGGCCAGATGAGCTTAAACCCTGCTGTGTCGGGCTCACAGCAGCACGCCTTTGCGTCAGCTATTGACTGCTCTGCGGTGCACACTCTTTCCTTCCATACCAAAGCACAGGAGGGTAAATGCACGGAAATGCCTCCAGCTTTTTCTCGTTTTATTGAAAAAAAAAAAAAAAGGCATGTTTTAAAATGCTGTGAACAAGAGTGGCAGACCGCCAGAACGTTGTTGCACGTCTTTCCAGACCTGAACAAAAACTCTTGGCTTGCACAAGTTGGCCCGCCATTTCTGAAAGCTGAGCAGAACCTCTTGGCCGGGTTTCCGTGTGGATCGTCAGGAGCGCATCCATCATCGTTAGCCGCATTGATCGGCTCCGGGATGAGATTCTGTCGCCCTCCTGGCCAAAGATTCTGGAGTTATTCCATGTTGCTGGTTTAAAGAGGGCCGAGAAGGCATCAGAACAGATTTAAAGAAAATAAACATATGTATATATTATGCTACAAAACCATGTAGTATTACTCTAAACACCGCCCTCTTGAACTGATTTCAAATTGTGTTACGGTGAACTGCAATCTTCAGTTTATTTTGTTGGGATTTTATCTGATAAACCAACATATCAGTAATGCATAACTTCAGTAATAAATGTATAACTAATGTATAAAAGTAATGTATAACTTGAAAAGGAAAAGAAAAAAAAGGATGCATCGTTTTAATAAAGCTTTACAAATAAATATCTGAAAAGTGTGGAGCATGTCACCTTTCACTTGCTGCAAGCCTTCTGGGGTTTGTATTTTAAAAACTGAAAACATTGTTAATATGTATTTGCAATCTAGCTCAAGCTCACTCTAATTGGATGTTAACGCTAGGCCACTGATCCTTATCTGGACTTTGACTGGGCCGTTCTAACACATAAATGTAATTTGCTCTAAACTGCATCCCAGCAGCTCTGGCTGTATGAGGGTCACGTGTTTTGTAGCCTGTGACAGATTTTCCTCCAGGATTGACCTTCAATAAGCTCCAACCAGCTTCCCAGTAACTCTGACAAGTGTTTCCGTCCCTCCTCAGGAAAAGCGCCCCTACAGAAAGACGTAGCCTCCACAAGCTTTCACGCTGGGGATAATGTGTTAAGCCTGTTGGCCATGAAGTTCAATCTTTGTCTCCTCTGATCCAAGCAATGTCTTTTTTTTTTTTTTTTTTTTTTGCGTGTGGCCTTTATTTGTAAGTAGACTCAGAGGAAACAGGGTTGAGAGAGAGGCGGAAGACACGCAGAAAAGGGGTCAGGAGTTGAACCCAGGATGGTCGCATAGCGGACTAAGGCCTTTGCTCATGGGCTGTTTACACTATCGCTGCGCCCAACATCTTTCATTTGCTCCCTCTGTGTCCCCTACATGGTTTATGGCAAACTATGAATGATAATTTAATTTCCCATTGGGATCAATAAAGTATATTAGAATTGAATTGAATTTAAATTGTAACAATAACTTTTTTTTCCCATTCCACAAAGGCCTGATTTGTGGAGCGCGGATTCTCCCACCTGAGCTCTGTATTTCTGCAACTCCTCCAGAGTTACTAATGACCTCTTCATCTACTCCTCTGATTGATGCTCTCTTATCTGTGCTATCCTTTTCAAATGGATAGGATGACCAGAAGTCATACTATGTATTTATAAAGCTTTGGATTTCGTTTTCTAACTAAGCCTTTAATAACTTTCTTCCTGATCTGCTGGGTGGATTTCTTGGTCTCCACGATGCTGTCTGTTGTTCTTTAACAAACTGGATTTATAAAGAGATTGAATTACAGATACAAGTTAACTCTATTTACGCTATAGGTGATGACTGAAGGCAATTGACTGTTTCGGGGAATAGGGATAAATTCGCGCAAGACCTTTCAGATTTTTATTTGCAAAAAATGTTAGAAACCATGTAATCTTTTCCTTACACTCTACAAAACACGTCATACTCTGTGTTGGTGTGTGATGTAAAATCCACTGAACACTGCAAAAACGGAACTAGAAATAAGTAAAATGTTCTTAAAGTTAGTGTATTTGTCCTTGATTTGAGCAGGTAAATAAGATGATTTTCCAATGGAATAAGATTTTTGCACCTAAAATAGGAACACTTCATCTCCATCATCTTATTTCAAGTGCAGGATGTCTAATTATCTTATTTTAGGGGTCAAAATACTCACTCCATTGGCAGATGATCTTATTTACCTGCCTAAACCAAGGATAAATACACTAACTTTAGGAACATTTTACTTATTTTTAGATCAGTTTTTGCAGTGAAGTCAGTGGTTTCATTGTGGCAAAACGTTGGAAACGTCAAGGTGCGGAAATATCTGCCACTTTAAACCAGATCCAGCAGCTCTGAAACGTTGGCTTTCTATCGCAGAGCGTTGTGTGACTTGCTCTTTTTAGAACACACTTTTAAAGAAAACAAAAGTGTGTATCAGTGTTATCTGCCTTCTCTGTTGCTTTGTATCGACTTGCTGACAGGAGAAAAAAGTAGTTGAGCAAAGAGAAAGAGTTGACTTTTAGACTGAACTCAGCGCTGACCAGCTCTGCCTCCCTGAGGGCCAAACCGAGCCCCCGCATCATTCACTATGTCACCAGCGCTCCCCACTTCAAAGGACCAGCTAAGCAGAAAAATGCCCAGCTGCCGAGCTGGAGCAGACATGCAGAGCAGGCCATGTTTGTTGAAACATTTTTTTTTAAATGTAAATCCTGCTATTGTTTGATGGTTGAGTTGCTGTTGCTCCACCCAGTTCCCCCCATCCAAGCTTTTCTTCCCCTTCGTTCCGTTCACAAATCTGTTTATTCATCGCGTTCAAGCCAGGCAACATGTGCTGCATATAAAAGCACGGGAATGGAAATGTAACCGGAGCGCCATCCAGGCACTGATTACTCAATCCAAAAACAGACAGAACAAAACCCCAGAGTGGTTTCCAAATTATTCGCTCCTTCCAGATGCTTTCATCCTCCTCCCGCTTGTGCTTCGCTTGTTTGCGGTCACGTTGGCAGCTCTCAAGCATCTCAGTCTCCCTTTTTTTCTTTTTCCGTTTCAGATAAATGGAGGAGAACGAGCGATGTAGGAGCAGGTCTCCGGCTCGGAGGACCAATCGGGTGCAGCAGGTGGTGGGAACAATCATACGACGCACTCGGGAGTCTCTGAGCAGGTATAAGATGAGATGAGTGTAAAAAAAAAAAAAAAAAAAAAAAAAAAATCTAAAGTTGAGAACATTTCTAGAAAATTACAGGAGAAATGGAAATAACTCGGGAACACATACCAACACATCATGGTTGTTTTCAAAGAAAATGTTTGATGTATTCAAAGAATACGGGGAGCTTAAAATGGCCAATCCCAGAAAATGAAATAAAAAAATGAAAGAAAAGGGAAAAAGTAGCAGAATATTCACCAGGAAAAAAAAGTTAAATAAAACATTTATTTATAGTTTTAGAGGATTTTAGAGGGGAAAGGAAAGCTAATCAAACACACTTAAATCAACTTCTATAAGATCTGGAGTTTTTGCCGTTTAAGGGTCTGTGTTTTGACTGAATGCCATGTAGGACACAACGGTGATGGCCTTTAATAACAAATTATAAGACCCTTTCCAAACACTTTAAAAGCCAGGATTCCACAGTGAGGAAGAACATTATAAAACATCCGAAACAACGGACAATCTTCTCAGGAGTGGACGTCCTCGCGAATCACCCAGGAGCAAAATATAAAACCGAATGAACATTTTCTCAAGCTGCCATAAGCGGAGCGTAGATGTCCTCCCCACACCCGACGCATACCACACAGCCGAGTACATATTTCACCTCTGACTGTCCCTCTCACACACACCCCGCAGCGAACCACAAGTATGCACTCAGAAACCCGTCATCCTCTTGCAAGTCAGCTGAGCGGTTTCCTATTCTCAGAGAAGGAGGAAGCCGGTCCTGGGAAGAGCCTCGTCGTGTTGTGACCGATCGGTCAGGAAACCCCGGTGGAGAGGAGGAGACGTTAGATTTTAATGAAGGTGTCATTCTGCTGAAGGGACTGTATCAAATTTTAACGTAGGATAAAAAAAACAGCTCAAATGATTTGTTTTAAAGTATAACAAAGACATTATACTATTGAATAGTTTTCTCCCTTGAGCGTTCAATTTCTTCTCCCTGACTATTAAAGTACTTATTTGGTGGTTTTCTCCTCGTTGTTGGCTCAAGCCTTTATGTCATCAAAGTTTCGGATTACAGGGCAGCGCATTGTTGACAGTCTTTGTGTGTGGAGTCGTTCTGCCGTAACACCTCTAGAATGTGGTCTGGAGACATTTTTGGCAAAAGAGAAAAAGCAAGACTTGCTTTTCTGGATGAGAAAATGTTGCTTTTATGTTTGTGTTGCTCAGCAATACTAAACCGCCCCGAGCGATGTTCCTGTTTACCTGAAGGCATGCCCGTTGTCCCTATTAAATGCTTTTTTGTACAGAGTAGCACTCCAAAAACGGTTATGAAATAAAACAACTGGACTGAATCTGAAGACGTTTCGCTTCCCATCCAGGCAGCTTTCTCAATTCAAATTGACGGATGGGAAGCGAAACGTCTTCAGATTCAGAATAGAAGTCCAGTTGTTTCATTTTTTAACCTTTTTTGGACTGATCATGACCTGGATGACTGAGAATTTTCACCTACAGAGTACCGCCTTTTTTTTTTTTGCTGCTAGCATCTGCAGTTCATGATGAAATCCCCAAACTGTGCCATTAAACATACGGCAAAACAAGTTGTTTTTCTACGATTTCCCTGTATTTTCTCTCCACCTTTTTTTTTGTTTCCTGAAGACTTGTCTTCTATTAGATGTTCTGACGTTACTGATCTTCTAAAAAAAGTAACCAATAGGATCTTCCTTCACATGTTTAGCTGAGTTATTTTGGAAGATACTGCTGGCATCCAGTTTAAAACGAGAGCTCCCAGAAAACGTATCCACCCGATCCGAGGCTCAAGCAGCTTTCAACAATTTGTACTGAAGGAATCCTGATTAGCGCTAAATAAAAAGTCTTTGAGGCTCATCCTGCTGCTATTCAGGAAATTTAAAAGAAAAAACTCAGTTTTGTCATTTATCTGGATAACAAAACAGAGAAATAATATGCATCAAATATATATAATAAGAGTTTGGTAGACCAGTTTCTACAAAAATGTATTTATTTTTGTAGAAATAACAGGGATTTAGTCAATAGTACTTAAATAATTTTAATCAGAGTGCACACTTTCAGAAGTATTGTCAACATTTTATAAAAAAGAGCTAACCTTTCTAGTTTAAGGAACCACACAAACTAATGATATTTATAATGTATGTATAACACAAGCCTAAGGGTTCGTTGAGAAGTGGACGGTGTTTTCAGAAGGAGATTTAACGTTAGTTTCCTGGAACACATAACATTACATGATAACAATATCCATCCAGTTGTCTCTGTGTCATTCTATCTCTGTCTAGATTCTAGTCTGTCTAGATTTGTAAAGGTAAAAGAAACATAGTGATATATTTTTAACTCACATTCTGAATACATTGCTTTTGGACAAATGGACAGATGGAAATTAATATGGGTTGAAAATGAATTCTTTAGTGGTTGTAACGCCAAAATGTTACTTTTAGGCGAGAATTAAAAAAAAAACATTTATTTTGAAACTATATTAAGTGAAATGGTTGATCCCTAAACTCCTAAACCGCAAAGTGCTGTTAAGCGAGAAGATGATGCAAATAGTACATTTTGTGTAATATGTATATATGTATATATATAAAAGAAAATGTGCACATAATTAAAAAAATGATTTGTTTTTGATTTCTCTTGATGAGACTTGCCACCCTCAGTCGGATGACCTGTCGCCCCCTTTCTAACCCCCTTAGGGAGCGTCTGCTGGGCGATGGCAGGTCGCAGCGCTCCAACAGTCTGTCCAGTCAGAGCTTCCAGGCCAAACTGACTCTACAGATCACCAGAGACCCCGTGCTGGACCGCAGTACCGGACATGGCTTCGCTCTCACCACGGACGCGCCCCTGCTGGTCAGGGATGTTGCCCCAGGTACTCCTTAATGGCCACCTGCTTTATGCAACTGTGTTCTGCCTGCAGCAAGTCACGCATTTCTGTCACAGGCGTGCGCACGCTGAGCCTCTCCTGGCCTCCGCCCATCGCGTACGGCGCTGTGCCAGAGCGGGCCACGGAAACAGCAGAGCCACCTGCTCATCCTTCCTAAATTCACTTTTCGTTTGAACCTTTCTGATCAGGAGGTATCAGGGGTGGGTTAGATGGGGGGGGGGGGATGCTGATCCAGCGCTTTAAAGTCAAGATTGTAAATAAAAGCTAATAAAAAGCCCTGAGGAGAGTCCCACCCTGCCCTCATCGCTGTAATTGCTATCTGATGCCAAAAAAAGATGGTGAGAAGGGAGATGATAACCGTGGATGACGTCTAACAAGAAAGGGGGGGGGGGGATTTGTCAGCATTGAAGGGATTAGGTGCAAAACACAGAGAGAGATGAAACTGTGAAGGAAGACAGAGGAGATAGATAGGTATCACCTTTAAGATGGGAGGAGTCCGAAGCGAAGCAAAGGATGAGGAAGATTAGCATAAAAACAAAAACAAAGAAGAGGGAAACAAAAAGATCAGGAGATTGGACGTTTGAGTGAAAGCTTACAGCATTCCTTTAGCGGGTAAAAAAAACGGGCGCCCAGACGGGGCTTTGTGAAACCACGCGCCTCCGTGTTCGCAAACGCACGTTCTGTAGGTTTGCCAGCGACTGTCGTTTGCTACCGAGCGAGATGAAACTGCTGTGCCTCTCTGTGCCTGAAGACAAAACGAGTATAAATAACTAGAGTAGGCAGAGCATAGGCGGACTGGAAGAAACCCAGAATAGCTGTAACCCCCTCACGTCCTGGAGAGCTCAGCCCAGCACTGTTGAGTCAGCCGTGTTCAATGAGCGTGAGCGCCATTCTGCTGTGTGTGGTTAGCATGCGTGTTTCTGCATGTGCAGCCAGGCTTTATGCTCAGCCTTGTGTGTGTGTGTGTGTCTGTGTGTGTGTGTGTACCACAGGGAGCCCTGCAGATGGGATCCTATTCCCAGGGGACCAGGTGCTGCAGATAAATGATAAAGTGATGGAGGATTTGAGCGCAGAGCAGGTGGAAAACACCTTAAGGTGAGAATACCTTTCGGAGGTTTATGACAAACTGGAACAGCTGCTCCATTCAATGCCTAAATTTGCCATCTGAGCTGTTTTCTGGTCATGCTTTCTAGGAGTGTGTGTGTGTGTGTGATTCATGTTGTTATTTGCGTGAAAGACCTACAGCGCCTTGCACAGGTTTTCACACCCCTCGAACTTTTCCACATTTTGTCACGTCGCAATCACAGACTTCAAGAAGCAGAAAAAAATTCAACCTATCAAACCTCTTTTTCCATTGACACCCATAAATAAAAGCCAGCACCACCAGCTCCCCTCTGAAGTGTCCTAACAAGCAGACACAGCCCAGCAGTTCTGCGAAGGCCTCAGAGGTTTGTTGGAGAACGTTTGAGAACAAGCAGCGTCGCGGAGCTCAAGGAACACACCAGATAGGTCCAGGATAACGCCGTGGAAAAGATGGATGAAGCAAAATAGGGCAATCCTGGAAAAAAAACTATTAAGACTGTACGAAAAATATTAAACTGAGAATGAAGTTCAACTTAAAGTGCCATTAAACATCCAACTAGCGCTACAATAGGACGGATTAGTCCAAAGCATATGTATTGGTTTGAAGTCGAAGTCGAGGCCTAACATCCACTCACAAATTCCCACTCTCTATTCAGTCAGACGGAATTTAAATTTTATATGCAAAGAAGAAGCATAGATTTCAACCTCAAGATGTGCAAGGCCGTGATAGCGCCGGCATTTGGTTCTACAAAAGATTGGGACTGAACTCAAACGCTCGCAACACTTTCAGGTTTTTATTTGAAAAGAAAAGAAAATCCATGCACCAATTTTGTTCCGCCTAACAGTAATGTGTGTTCTTTGTGTCGGCCTGTCACATGAATAGTAAAAATAATAGGTATCTTTATTTAGAGGCGGCAGTCCGTGGGATTCGAACCAGAGAACTTTTTAGCCTTCCCAAGACTCAAACGCCCCGCTCTAATCACTAGGCCACCACCTCCACCTCCAGATAAAATAAAGTCTGTGGTTGCAATGTGGCAAAAATGTGAAAACTTTCAACAAGACCCAGGAAGACGTGCGTGGACCTGCGTTATTGTCTGTTGGTTTTTTTTCCACTCAGGGACTTGGAGGATTGTATCAATGTGACCATTCTGCGGCACATGACGGTGAGTACAAAGAAGAAACTCAAACGCATGAACACGGTCACATAGGGTCAGCACACCGTCTTTCATTCAAACGTAAGCGGCTTATTTCTAAACATGTGACAGTAAGTTTGCGTCTTCTGACAGGGTCAGCCGTCATCCCTCATTTTTTTCAAACTGAACGGCAATGTGCAAAATGTGCTCTCTTTGTCTCTCAGGCATGATTATTTCACTCTTGCCTACAAGACAAGCGTGTCTCAGTGATGCTACTCATGTGTTGCAGAATCCCAAGTCGTCCATTATGTCCGCAGAGAAGAGAGCTCGTCTGAGGAGTAATCCAGTTAAAGTGCGCTTTGCGGAGGAGGTGGTGGTCAATGGGCACACTCAGGTAGAAACATTGTATATGACAGACAAAAACACATTGATTAATTACATTTTTTTCTGGATCTTTCCCAGACTGAAAACATATAGAAATGCTGATCATTCATAGCTAAAGATTTCACAAATGTTCTTTTTGTTTGTTTGTTGTTTCTTCCTTCTTTTCTCCAACAGGGAAACTCTCTTCTCTTCCTTCCTAATGTCCTAAAAGTTTATCTAGAGAATGGGCAGACCAAGGCCTTCAAGTTTGACAATACAACCACTGTCAAGGTAGGGGTATTTGCTTATTTAGACTAAATATTTTGGTTATTATCTGCTGCTTAGTGAGTTCATAGAGCTCAGAAAAGGCTGAAATATCAGCTACTGGTGAAAACGGGAAGGTCCATGCCGTTGGATAGAGATGACTCTCCACCCCTAGGCAGACATTTTCAGCAGCAATGGTATACTCCATTATTTTATGCCCAATTCTGAAGAAAAAGCTGTACATCTGTCAGAAAGAGCTGAATTAAACATAAACAGAGTATATAAAGAAAAGGACCTCTGGCATTCCTCTTTGTGCAATCTATCCAGATCATCCACACTCATACGTCCTCTGTTATGCATTCTTCTCTTCAGCCTTACGCCAGATCTGATATAGGTCTAGAGGCCGTAATGGCCAGGTTTATTCTGGGGGTCCCGGGAACCATTTCTGTTTATTTAGCCATAAGTTTGGATCACTGGGTTATTATCTCGCTGAAAGACCCAATGACGACACATTTTTGGCTTTTTGGAAACATTTTTTCCTGGAAGGTTAACAGATTTTTTTTTTTTTAAAGTCATGTCTTTCAAAAAAGTAAGCTGGGGCATTTCAACAAGGTTCCCAGGGACTTTGGTGAAGAAACAGGCTCACGGCATCATAGATCTCCTACTGCTTTGCCATTAAGTCTTCTTTCTTTTTATAAAAGATTGGAAAAAACTTGTTATTGTTATTAAAATGTTTTTGCTAGGGTGTTTGCTGCTGAAAAACTAAATTCATCACTAAACAACCCTCCTCCCATTTTTACCACGGGTGCCATTAAATGTAGAGTGTGCTTTTTTTCTTCTTTCGATAAGATCCGATGAGGGGTTTCACATACAGGCAACATGCTACCCACCACAAGCGCATCTCTGTGTGAAGGGATTTCTTGGAGGATGTGGGGGAGTGTTTTGCATTTCATTAGAGTGATTCAATGCTGTGGCTGCTACAAACCACCTTGATTATGGTGGGATAATTACTGAATGTCTCCGGAAGAGGTTGCGTGTTTCCAAAACTCACCACCAGTGGGTTATCTTCACTTTACAACAGCTCTCCTGCTTGCATTTCACTTTTTATTCCCAGCCAGGGGCAACCTGAGGAGGGTGGGGGCTTAGATTTCCCGTCTGGCATCAGCAGACCGGGAGAAAACATGGTCGTGTTAGCTAACTGAAGTGTTTTCCGTCTTTCCAGGACATTGTTCTGACTCTGAAGGAAAAACTGTCCATCCGGGTGATTGAGTACTTCGGCTTGGTACTCGAGCAACAGTATAGCATCGCAAAACTGTTGCTGCTGCACGAAGATGAGTTCATACAGAAGGTGAGGGATCTGCAGACAAGCCAACACACGCTGGGGCAGGAAGGAGGAAGGCTCAAATCAGCTGAGCGTCAGTGCCACGCACTGAGGATCTTCTGTGTTTTTGTCTCCACCAGGTGGTGCAGAAAAAGGACTCGCATGATTACAGATGTCTGTTCAGGGTTTGTTTCATTCCCAAAGACCCCAACGACCTGCTGCAGGATGACCCCTTGTCCTTTGAGTACCTCTTTTTACAGGTCAGAGGAACCCTACTTTGTATTTTTTTTATTCAATCTTAGAGACAAGCTTGAAGAGATCTTCATATGTTATAAAATGGGTAGACTGTAGGTATTTTGTTTAGTTCATGATTGGATTCAATGTTCTTTCCTTCAAAAAAAAAAAAAGCAAAACCAAAAAGAAAACAAAGGATTCTCATCAAAGCTGAAGGATTTGTAAGAACTGTGCAGCTGCTCCTTGTTTCTCTCTGATCAAGATCAAAACCGGCCCAGTCTCATGTGATTCCCTTCTCTTGCATAACAATTATTTCACTCTCGTCTTGCCCCTCTTTGAATCTTCAGTAAACTTGAGCGTCTGCCGCTCTGAGCAGTCGCCACTTTGACGATGCGCCGCTTTGAGGCTCCATTGTGAAACCAACACAAGCAAAGCCATACACAATCTGTGCACATTTTCCTCGCACGATAAAAGCCACGGGAGTGCCACTTATGTCATGCTGATTTAGTGTTTTGAAAGCAGGCTTCGCGTCTTGCTGTGTTTGTTTTCCCTGACAGTTCTGGGGTTCCAGTTGTTGGTTTTACTTAAAGAGATTCCCGAGTTGCCTGTTTTTTGTTTTTTTTTTACTTGTGTGCGCAGCATCTGTACGCGCTTCACTGTGGTTGTTTGCCCCGTTTTCAGAGCGTTGGGGATGTGCTGCAGGAGCGATTCGCCGTGGAGATGAAGTGCAACACGGCGCTCCGCCTGGCTGCCCTGCACATGCATGAGAGACTTGATAGTTGTGGACAGACCCGGACGTCCATCAAGAGCATTACGTGAGTCTTATGTGTGTGTCTGGGTCGGTTTAAGGTTACGACATCAGGGTTACCGCCGACTGCTGGCCTGTCTTGTTGAACGGCTCAGAAAGTGAGTTGTTCTGCTGCTTTGAGGATTATGATTTTTTTTCTAGGGTGACGATGCTCACTAATGCGTAATCTGTTAGTCTGCCGGAATATGTTGCAGATGCGTGTGTGCGTATGCGTGCTTGTTTAACTGTAATGAGGACAATAGCCTAAATCCACACCAACGTTAGGAATGTTCTTTACCTCTGAGGACGTAATTGTGTTTTTCAAAGGGGGGTGGCAGGATTTCTGAGGGTTATGACCTCGTTTTAGGGTTAAGCAACAGGTCAGATATTCAGCTGTGAGTACCTTTGGGCTAGGTAAGTGGACAGGTAATGTACTCTGCAAATGGAGTGTCTCAAGGGTATCAACATTACACAGAAGCCAAAAAGAATGAAAAGAAAGTAAATAATCATGTGCTTGTTATCAATTGATTGTATTTTTAGTGCCATGGTCTATCAGTGTCTTGCAATATTTATCCCACCCAAAAAATATATTTTTTAAACATTTTGTTTGGTTTGAGCAAGAAAACGTCAATGAAATTTATTAAGATTTTGTTTAACTGATATTCCTAAACGAAATAAAACAGTCCTACAGACAGGTTCACTTTATCTAATGAGATGACTTCTGGAGGTAATTGGTGATTCTACATTTTATTCTATTTTAGGGGTGTCAGAATAAGAAAATAGACTTTTCAAAATTTTCTTCACATATTTTTCCACTACTTTACAATTATAGAGTATCTTAAAACTCCTGAGACTTCTGCACTTCTTATCATTTATGATAAGAAAATCCTTTTTTGTCCCACAATGGGGAAGTTCAGGCGCAACAGTGGCAAAGACACAGGCAGATTTACACGCAATTTTTTCGTAATAATAATAAAAAAATCAAGCTAATCTATTCTAAAGTTAGTTCTAAAGCAACGTAGAATGGGCTTATCAGAAAAGCCATGGTAAAGGTAAAAATAAATACCAGAGTAACTATTACACAATTATTGATAATATGGCATATTGAACAGTGGAAAAAAAACACTGTGCCCAACTGGGTGATGTATTTTCATGCACGCATGATCATTTAAATGGTTGAAAGTCATACAAACAGGTTCTTATTATATTGAAGTCCTTTGTCTTTGTTGTAAAATGTGGTCTTTGTTTATTAAAATCAGTCACCCGATTTGGCTTCACTGATACAAGTTTAGGCAAAATCTAGACTCAAAAGCGCATCAGTCTGTTTTGAATTGAAGAAATCAAAAACATTTGCTCTCCTATTGTATTAATTTAGTTAGTGTCAGGGATAAACTCTAGACTTTTTTTCCCTGCTGACTTCACTTTTCTTTCAACTAGTGGCACCGTATTTTTCGGACCATATGGCGCACCGCATTATGAAGCGCACTGTGAATTAGCGTGCCTGTGTGTCTCTTTGTCCACACATAAGACTCACCAGATTATAAGGCAAACCATACATTTTTGAGAAAAGTTAAGAATTTTAAGTGTGCCTTACAGCCTAAATAATACAGTACATTTAACTTCTCTTTACCTGGAGCTTACTGCTTTGTATCTTGAAGCAGATGTTCACAGAAACATTTAAGTTCTCAGCGTTTTGCATAAAATTCGCATTTTCTTTAAACTGATCCAGCTCTGAGAAACAAGTGATATGGTGAGTTGAGGATGTTGTTATGATAAAGGAGAATCTGGCTGGTCTATCAAAAATATTATTGCTCAGTAGAAAAAAAAAAAAAGTTTTTTGTCCTTATGTTGCAAAATGTTAACATTAGTTCTGATTTTATTAACACGATGTATGTGTTTGAGTCTAGAAATCTTATCAGGGGATTTGATTATTTACTCGATATGATGTTTGCATTTAGCATTAAAACAGATCTCTTTGATGGTTATCTAGCTCTTTCAGCGCTTCTAACAGCAGTGCACATTATAGCATCGATAAATCTGTCTCATTGTCTTTATTGTGATTAACAGCAGTGAAAGTTCAGAGACCTGGACAAGCTGCTTATGCTGCATTCTGGAGTCTGTTTTTTTGTAGTTTTCCATGCATTTTTGTAGGAGGAACAACATGCTTTGCAACATCTACTGATATGCATGGAAAGGTTTAACAACACAACCTGGTATGCAAGCTGGAATTCACGTAAATGTTCTTACCTTTAAGGCTTTGCTTGTCAACCAAAATCCAGTTAACTTGCTAACAAAGCTAATGTTAGCTTTAGAAAGCAGTTTGCTTTCTCCCACCATGGGAGTGGATGGTTGCTGTTTTAATTAAATAAATGGACATTTTTTTATAATGATGTCCTTCCGACAGGAAAAAACCCATCATGGTTGCATTTACAACAATTTTATCTTGGCTGTTAATCTTTTTTTTATATATATATATATATATAAAAATATCATTTATTTTTAGTAAGAAGACAAATAGTGTTGGTAACCAAAGCGTTTATCAAATGATTTAGGTGTTCATTCGTCTGTGTATGTGTCGTTGGCAGGAAGGAGTTTGGCCTGGACAGCTTTATCTCACCCACGCTGCTGAGCAACATGAGGGAGAAGGACCTGAGGAAAGCAATTAGCTACCACCTCAAAAAGATCCAGGCCCTGCTTGAGCCACGGCAGAAGGTAGATGAGGAACAACAGATGAGTGAAAGGAAAAATACAAAAAGGCATTACAAGACATGCTGCCGGTATTGTGGAGCCTTCAGGGTGCATTTTAGCTGCTAATCTCCCCTGAGGTTAAAGTGGAGAAATGAAAGAAAGCAGGTTTAAAAATGACAAACAGTGGTCAGTAAGGTAAATAAAAAGAAACTTATTTGCTTAGACCAGGGTCTGCAACCTTTACCGTCTTAACAGCCAGTTTTGCTCCGTCAGCTGAATAAGACACGTTTAGAGCCCCAACTGTTACTCGACCTTTTGAAAAGAGATAACTTATAATTTTTTAAATAAACATCAATCACATATTTGTTGTAATATGTAAAGAACGACCATTTTATTTCTGTTTTCATGTTTCAAAATATGCAAAAGAACATAAACTTTTGCAAAAAAAGAGGTCAGATTGATTTTCTTTGATGGGATATTGATATTTCTGGGAATTGGTGAGTTCCCAAACTAATGACAAGAAAAATAGATCTGAAAATATTACTGGTACTTTTAGTATCATTCTGTTTTTGAAATTTAATGCAGTTATTCAATAAAAAAGTTAAAACTACTAAAACCTGGATTCAGTATCATATCTATATGTAAAAATCCTATTAAACATCTGTCCCATTATTATTTTTATCATCATTATCACAGGCAGACTGACACACGTTTTTAACACCATCCATCTTTCCCTCCACTCCGTACCAGTTTCCCAATCTCTGCTGCTGAAAAACATCCCCACAGCATGATGCTGCCACCACCATGTTTCACCATGGGGATGGTGTTCTTGGGGTGATGAGATGTGTTATGTTGACACCAGACATACATTTTTTTATTATTATTTTTTTTTTTAATTTTTCCCATTTTTCCTCAGCAGCTTTGACTATTTTTTTGCATATCCAATATGTACAATAAGATTCATAACCATTTAAATTACAGTTTGGAATGTAACAAAAAGGGTTAAAAAAAAACCATGAGGGGTGAATATTTTTGCAAGGCATTGCATTTACCCTCGTCCTATGTAAACTTTTGTGTTCCAGGTTATTTCAGCTGCACAGGCTCGCTTGGCCTACCTCACCCAGCTTGGAGAGCTCATTTCCTATGGTGGGCGGTCTTACACAGCTACAATGATGGTAAGAACCTTTATCAAAGTTTGTGAGTCTATTTGCTAAAATAAAAACACCAGCCCCTTTAGTAGGTACATCATGGTAGCACTGAGTTAGATCCCCTTTTAGCTCCAGAACCGCCTTTATTTTTTGTTGCATTAGCTTTTGGAAGCATAATATCTAAGAGATTTTGGGCTATGCTGCCATCATGACATCATGCATTTGCTAATTTTGTCAGTACACATCCAAGCTACAAATCTCCTATTCTACCACATCCCAGTTTGCTGTGGTTGATCTACATCTGTTTTGTGTGGAGGTTATCAGAATGCCGGGAATTTATATTCATGTTTAAAAAAAAACTAGTTTGAGATTTTGGGAGCTTTGAGACGTGCTGCACTATCTTACAGGAAGTAGTCATCAGAAATTGGGCATTCCGGGGTCACGAAGAGATAAACATGGTCAGCAACAAAACTTAGTTACACTAAAACATTTAAGCACTGCTTAGGGGTACTTAAGAGGCCCAATGTGCTAATAAAACTATGGCACTACTGCCATAGTTTGACCCATTGTTACTCAGGAGGGTAGTGTTGTGCTTTCGGGTTGTTTTTGGCCAATTCTGGACCGAACATGTTTATCTCTCAGCTAAAAATTAGGCTTACGGGACCAGACCAGCTTTTTTTTTCCAGGGCGCTTTCATTTTTTTTGGGGCGCTTTCATGCCAGAGCTGCTTGGTAGACATTAAATGGACAAGGATTTGTTTCCTTAGGCAGTACGCTACATGTCAGCAGGCGTGAAAGATCCTCCGAATTCTGGTGCGGACCAAACATGCGACCACTGGGCCACTTGAAAACTTGGGTCTTAGTTCATTGTAAGTGACTCCTGATGTAGTTTGCTTATAGTAAAAAGCAAATGGACTGTCCAATACACCAAAGAGCAAAAGTGAACCAAAGAGAGGTAGTGAGATATATGTAACCAGCAGCACACTGTAGTTTCTCCCTCTTACCTATTTTTTTTTTAGCAGTGCTGAAGTTGTCTCAGGTATACAGAAAGACTTGCTGGATTTCTCACTACCTTGCCTGTTGCTTACGCAAGCCATTATTTGTGATATTGTCTCAAACTGTTAGTTGTTGTAACTCCGTGAAATTGGTACGGTGGGGTGGGTTGGGGGGTATCCTGGTGTGAAAATGCCCTTATTGTCCAATTTTGGTGAACCTATGTGAATCATAGTCTCGGTTTTCTGTTCTTAGCTGGCAGGGGTGAACCCTGGCGTGGTCTTCTGCTTCAAAGTTTGACATGATGTGAATTCAAAAATGGCATCTGCATACCTTTTTGTTGCCCATTAAATCAGTCCAGTCAGCCCATTTTCCAAGAACGCTGCAATCAAGAATCCCTCTTTGTAGAAAAAAACTGCCACTTGTTGGATATATTTGTTTTTTTCCCCCTCCGTAAAGAAGAAAGATGGTTTTGCGTGAACATCCCAGTAGATCAGCACGTTCTAGCTAGTCTGTCTCCTAAATAGAAATTATCAAGATGTCTGGTTTAAAATCCAGCAAGTTGTTCTGACCCCATTTAGATGTCTAAATGAAGTGAGTTGATGTCATGTGATTAGCTGACCCATTATTGGTGTTAAAAAGCAAATAGACAGATGTACTTAATAAAGCAGCTTGTTTGATTGATATGTGTTATAACTGGGATATCCCTTTGTTGCATTTTTTTGCCTGCTTTCTCCTACTCTCAGCTTCAGGACAGGGAGGTTATGCTCAGCTTGCTAGTAGGTGCCAAGTATGGGTTGAGTCAAATCATTAACCACAAGCTCAACATGATATCCACCCTGGTTGAGTTCAGCAGCATCAGCCGAGTTGAACTGCTATCCGAGTCGGACAAAGTCAGCCTGCTGCGCATTTCACTGCATGATATGAAGGTATGAAAAACACAAGCCCATTCATATACTCCATAATTCAAGCACGTTGGCACTGACGTTGATAGAAACATGCATATGCACTTACCGTACTATTTCTGTGCCAAATTTCATGCTAGAATAAATGTAGGTCGAGCATTCTTCCTCGAGTTCAGGAATACGAAGCCTTTGGGAGTTAGTATACATTATAATTCTGTGACACAAACGTGACAGCGTCTCCTTCTTTCTCCCACTCCTCTGTCTTTCTCTTCTTACCCTTTGGCTTTAATTGCCTCTGCTTCACCTAATGTTCTCCAATGCCTCCCCTTTCCCAGCCATTTGCCTTACTGATGGATTCTGTGGCAGCCAAAGACTTAGGGTGTCTGCTGGGAGGCTACTGCAAACTCCTGGTGGATCCAACTGTTAATGTCTTCCGTCTGGGGCGCCCGAAAGTCAGGGTGCACCGGATTCCTGCTGAAGAAGGTGTGTGTGGGAGGTTCGCCGTAATAGAGGGCGTGTGCTATGAATCCCTAACAAGTGAGCAATAAAAAATTTGTTTCACTTAAAACTATTAATTTTTTTTTGGCTTTGGCCTTTTTTGACATTGTCCACATAAGATGTTAATGTACTGTAGCCTCCTGAGACCCAGCTTTTTTTCCTCCTCTGCAGAGGCCACCATCCTGAGGAGTACAACTTATAAAATGTATCTAAACTCTAGAAACATATGCTGTATATCCGTATATGTTTTTATGTACAGTACACGCTGTTCCCGTCAAAATTGCAAGTTTTTTTTTAAATGCCAGGATTTTGTGTTGTAAAAATTAACGAAACCGCAATAAATCATTGACAAACATTTTTCCATACATAATGTGACATTTAACCCTTATATTTTTTCTAAAAAATTAAACAAATCTGTTTAAGGGGAAAAAAAACAAATATTTGCAATCAACAAGACTTATGCAAGCAGGTTTTTGCAAATTTTGATGTTTTTTTTTTCTTGATTTCTTTAATCACATTATACGTGGAAAAACCTGTGAAACATATCCTCATGGTCATATTTTTACATCACGAAAAAAAACCTGGCATTTTTTTAAAGGGATGTGTACACTAAGAGAGCCATGTGTAAATAAGAGATCATTCATAATCTTACCCCATTATATATTTTTTAGAACAAACAAGTCCTCATGACCATCAAGAGACAAATAAAGTATATTTTAGCAATACATTCCCCTAATTTGAAAAATATATCAACTTTTCTTCCGGGTTTCAGAAGGGTATATCACTAATGAGTACATGTACGGATAAAAATTAATGCTATGATGTGCTTATATAATTAAACATGATTTTCTCCAGTAGTGCATCCAAAAAACTTCATGCTATGTTTGTCTTCTGTTTGTGTACAAGGTTATGTGTCCCGCTGCTGCAGTGACTCGGAAGGCTCGACGGATGACGATGATCCAATGGATTCTCAGAGTTACAAAAGCTTAGATGCTGCAGGTACGGACTGGGAAGAAAGAAGGAGAGAGGAGGAAGAAAAGAGGAAAGAGGAAGAAAGGAAAGAGAGAGAAGAACACAAAGGGAAACAGGAAGTAAAAATAATAGTTACAACGGAAGGAAAGGAAAACGAGAGTGAAGAGGAAGTAGGTGCAACAGGAAGTGGTCTACGTAAATTCAATGTTGTCGATGAAGAAATGAACCTGGAGACCAGCTGGTACCACACTGACCCAAGGGTCACTAGCAGCTTCTCCAGCTTGTCCAGCAGTTCCTTGAGTACCGCCCTGGATGAAAGCAGTGCTGCAGCCAAAGCCCCTTCTCGCCTGGATCCTCTCCGTGGTCCAAGCCCAGGTGAAGATCCTTCAAACTTGGACACCCTTCACCCCTACCTCCTTGAGCCAAAGCGTCAAGGGCCCCTGAGACCCACAAACCTGAACTACCATGGCAATGATAACTCCTTCCTCTGCTTTGCTGATCTCTGCAAGGATGATTTCTTGCCAAGTCCGGCAGGCGCTACAAGTGATGATGACGACGATGACGAGGAGGAAGACCTGGGCGTCCACAAACTCAGACGTATCTCTAAGATCCCTAGTTCAAGAGATTTGAGAATGATTGACAGCACACCTTTTGAAAGATTGCCCCTTAAAAGAAAGAAAAAGACTCCCCCCAAAGTCCCAGTAAGGACAAGCTCAATTCCTGGAAATAAATCCGCACAAGCCGAGCACCGCCTGTCTAAAGATGAGGATGGTCTTTTCCTTACCCCTTCACCAAACCCGAAACCAGCTCTTTTGTTGAAGGACAATGTATCAGAATCTGAAGATGAGTTTTTCGACGCGCAGGAGAGATTTACTCCACCAATTCCAGATCTATCAGGTTTGTCCAAGCAACTTTCTACACAATAAGACCAATATTTATCTAAATTTGTTTATGTGGCACAGCAGTTTTTAAGTGGGTGCAATTTGTTAAAACACCTAGGAATCATTTCATTATAAGATGTTGAAAAATCTGTGTCAGTCAAATAATGCCAGACTCTCGTCTTTGCTCTTTTCTTTTTTTTCTGTCTCTTATAGATGCTGAGCTGGCTGATCGCCGAAATGCTAATCGTTTGAGTGGAACCTGGAGTCGTCTTCCATCTGTCCCAGGAAAAGAACCCTCTTCCCCCCTTGCAACTAAACCTCTTTCCCCTAAAATGAAGAAGGAATCGGAGTTGCTAAAGGACTCTACAAATAAACTCGTCCACCAACTACTCAGTCCATTGAAGCCCTTCCAGAAACCTGAAGCTAAAGTAAAACCGCCGCTGGCACCTAAACCCCAGTTGCCTCCCAAACCTCAGATGATGCCTCCCAAGTCACCCCAACGCGGAAGAGCATACGCCCAGTGCAACGGGGATGCCTCAGGACATTTGTCTTCTGAACTTTTGGAAATGGAGCCAGAAACAATGGAGTTCAAGTCGGTCACACTGGGCGGATTGCCTCTATCCTCGTCGATGATTACAGCAGTGAGGTGTAACAAACAGCCAGTAACCAACACAACAACACAAGCCAAGGAAAACACTATAAAACAAGAAGGCAACTCACAGGAAAATAAAAATCTGGTGTGTGAGAATGGCTTGCATGTTCTTTCAAGCGACAAGACATTAATTCCAGATAAACAGGAAACGGCGAAAGTTGACGAGAAAGTCAACGGATCTAACATTCTAACAAAAAGTCCACCGAGCTTACACCCTATCCCTCGCTCTAATTCAGGCACAAAGTTAGCCGTACCCCCCTCCGGTTCCCCCCAAACCTACTTCTGCCAGCGGTTTTCATCCATTATCACTACCTGGTAGCTCTCCCGTCTCTCCCACTGATCCAAACAAAGGGATCTTTAAGGACACGGTCAGTACACCAAATGGAATCCACCCTTGGAGTAACCGCAATGGCAGCATCCAGTCAGGGCCCAGGAGGGTTTCTCTAAGCCATGAGAGCCTATCACCCAAGAACACAGAAGCCCCGGTCAGTATTACCACCTCACCCACATCAGTTGATTGTAAAGGTGTTGGAGGCCTTGACAGCAGAGAACCTGGTCGATCTGGTTCAGGATCTGATCTGAGAACGAGCTCTTCCAGCCTGGGAGGTAGACTGCCAGCCTCGGCTCTGAGAGGAAAGATCCAGTCTTTGCCCTGGTACATGACTCGCTCCCAGGAGATTCTAGGAAATCTGGACTATCCCTCGACAAGTTCAATCAATGGAGACACGTCTGGCTTTGGCTCTGGTTTGTCTGTAGCAAGTGGTTTATCAGACTTAAACAAAACGCCTGTCAAGGACAAGGAGACAATTATCTCAAAATCAGGAAGTAAAGCAAGCATCCTAGATGATGGAGCGGAGGTTGTTATTGCAACCATCAAAGAGGCTCCAGAAGTACATTCGCACATGAGAAAGGCCAGTGGATCAAACGGCTCACACCCAAATCTGAGCTTTAGAGATAACAGTCCACACAGTGGCAGTGTTTCTTCAGAGCAGCCACAGTCACGGTCTCATTCAGCCGTGGGGCTGGGAGGGGTAACCAGCATGCAGATTGGAGGCGACTCCCCGACCTCCTCCGGAGCAGACACCACTCCTCCACCGCAGCACCGGGAGTCCTGCGGCTGTCGCACCGTTTATGCCAACTGTTTCAGTGGAGACACCGAGGACGGGGTTAGCTTCGACGAGGAACTCACTGTTTATGAGTTCTCCCGTCGCATACGCCCCAAACCCGCTCAGGCCTCGTCTCCGACAACGCCCTCTCCAAAACCCAACATTCTGTCCCTTCTGAAGGACAACCCTCGGCCGCTGTCTACTTTCTCCACTGCATCCTCTGAGCTGAGCCCTCTGGTTTCATGTCCAGTTTCACCCACAGTCTCACTGAGTGGTCGTCTTCGCTCCCTTACTAACAAGAACTACGGGGGGCTGAGGGGGGGTTTCGCCTCTCTGCGTGAGGACATAGATCAACTTCTTGCAGTGTTGGAGAGGGGAGCGCCTGACCAGCCTCAACAAAACTCAAGATTGGAGAACACGGACCTGAATCACAACGGAACCGAGGACAATACCGTTGCTGGTCAGAGCTGCAATGGAAAAGCTCCTGTCATCATGACAGAGCCTGAAAGGAGTCTTCTCCAGGCCGAGGCTCGTCGACTAGCGTCTGGATGTCAGCGAGCCACTCGAGTCGGCTGGGCTCCCGATGAGGCTCTTCGTTCTCTAACTACCAGCTTCAGTGCGCTGGTCCAGCTGTCCGCCGCCTGCCTGAAAACAAACCCCTGCCCTGGTTGTGACATCTGCCACAAAGCAAGAATGGCGCACAGGGACGAGGACGATGACGGCCAGCTGCCTATGGACAAGTTGAAGGAGATCGTCGGTCTGTACCGAGAGTTTGTTGGAGCCGTTGAAACAGCCGGGACTGGTGGCGTGAATGGCGGTAGGAGTGTGGGGTCCGGACAGGGTCAGGTGGAAGAAGACGGGGTCAGGCTGCTCGCCAAACGCTGCACTTTGCTCATCTCATCGGTGTTCGCGCTCACTCAACTTTTCCGGACGCGCACACTGGAAACCACGGACACAGCCGGCCGCGTACCTCTAAACTTTTGACCCGAACCTCGGGACTCATAAATGACGGACTCCAGAGGTGAGGCAAGAGGAAACTGCACAGAGCAACATGGTTTGTAACCCCAGTATTTTTGTACAAGTGCCACGCACATTACACCACATTACATCACATTACACGTACGGACACCTAACATAATCCTAAACGGAGAGCTCCGCCTCTCTTTGTAACACATGAGGACTATGCATTTGTAGATATGAATTTTATAAGTACTTTATTCTCTTATTTTATGATACAACGTGTGTATGTATGTGCTGATTATCCATGTACGTATTTATGTATTTATTTTTTACAACGGTTGCACCATTATCTGTCCCGGGCAGATCGCTGGTGAGTGAAACCTTTAAAAAAAAAAAAGAAGAGAAAAAAAAAAAAGGATGTCACTGGATTTTTTTTCCCCTCTCGTCTTTGAGACAGTATTATGTTATCTTTTGCTGCTGTTGAAAAAAAAAATCTTCACTCTATAAGGTGTAATCTGTAAATTGTCATTTTAATAAGTTTATTGTTGCAGTACATTTACTGCAGAGACACAGAAAATATACTTTATTACAGTTTTAAACTACAATAATAAGCCGTTTTGTTTTTATATGTGTAAGGTTTACACCTTTTTAAGGGTTCTGTTTTTAAACCTCACAGTCACAAACAGATGTGGTACAAAACTCTACTATCATACAGCAGGGAGAGCACTTTTGACTGTTACAGATTGCACCTTTTTGTGAAACCTAACCTTATATGAAGTGTGTTTTTTTTTTTTTCTTCCTGTCCTTTTCCCCCGTCCAGAATTATTCTCGGTCGTTTCTTGGTAATATTCCCATTACCCCAATGTATGCAGTATTAAAACATTCTTGTTTTCATCCAAATGCCTGCAGCTACGGGCCCACGTGTGTTCTCTGGATATGTTCGGACAGGGGGGGGGGGGGGGGGGGGCCTTGTGAAACGTTGGACCTTATTTATGTAGTTGGCACGAGAGTGACTGTTAAACTCTGTCCAGATGTAGCAAAGATCCAAAGTCTTAAAAACACTGAGCCACAACGGTTCCCTGCTTTGGGTTCCACTTTGTAGACCACTTTATCTATAAAACCCAGACAGATGAACTGACTGAGGTCAGAACTGTAGATATCCATTTGTGTCCTCCCTTAGTTTATGCCTATGCAAACATACACTCCTCAGCCCCTGCACACTGTATGCCGTTTTTATTTCTTTCAATGCCAACATTAGAACCAACAACAGATGCATTATATTAGTGAATATAATGGGTGTTTATATATATATATAGTATTTTTTTTTTTTGCTTGGAATGTCGGCTTTTCGTCTTGCTTTGGGGAAACCGTCTGCATCCACGTTCTGCAACAATTTGCCAAGTCGCATGGCGTTTGCAATTGTCAATGTAAAGACTCCTGTCTGTACTGATCTCTGTGAATCGCCGCTAAATGGATTACGCTGCTCCATCAGTTTGCTGATGTAAAGTGTTCGCTAATCAGCTCGCCATTTCTCAAGACGTTGCCAGCTCGCTTGATGAGCGCTCCACCACGAAGGATTTACTTGAGCCACTTTTGACAACAGGAAGGCACTAAAGACTAATCGGTCAGTAGCCGCTCCTGTAAATGATGATAAGGGGATTAGGTGAAGTAAAGGCTCCCTAAGTATTCAGTCCACCGGTGAGGAGAGGTATTTCTTTTTTTTTTTTTTTCTTAGAAGCGATGAAGGAAAACTTTTAAGGGTATGAAGGCAAATCTCGTATTTGAGACATCCGGCTGCCATGACGGCACTAAAACAGCCATTCTATGAGGTCCCTGGTGTGTTTTTTGTGTCTTCTTTTGTTCAGCAGACAAGCTCAAAAAGCAAGAGGAGTCTGTGACACTCTTCTGTTTGTACGCACAGTTTCCTATCAATCTTTTATGTTTCTACACAAGCGGCCCCCTTTTCTTTTTCTTCCATATTTACATCCAACAATGTAACAAGAATTGTACTGTTTGGGAATAAAACGACTCACTGACCTTGATGGTGTTTGCAAAGTGTTTGTGTCGTTATGGCATTGTGAAGTTTACATTAAAAGGCAAATTACTGTCATTTAAAGTGAACATTTTTTTGAAAAAGCATTTCAGTGCAACCCTGAACTCTTTCTATCGACACGTCTGAACCTCTAATGCAGTTAACGGGGATTACCGTGGGATTTCATCGCCCGGTGTTAACTCGCTTCCCGTCTGCTAAAGCAGCGTTTATCTGCGGACCCAAGCGTCTCTCCTTATCCATGATCTCCTTTTCACATCTTACGCTCTATTAGAAATCCAGGCAAACATTTTTACCTCTGCTATTAAAACAATCCTGATGACATTGATGCAAAAAAAAAAAAAAAAAAAGAAGGCTATCCCTTCGAATTCGACGACGATGTCAGGGTGAAGAGAAACCAAGAGCTGAGAGGCCTTCTGCAGCCAAAGTCCTCACATCAGATTGTCCTTAATCTGACCTCTGTGTCTGTTGTCTGACTCCTTGATGCGGTAATCTAAAGTAACAATCATCCGATCGGTCTCGCTGCCAGAGCTACTTCAGTGATTAACGGCATGATACACAATTATCGCAGTCACACTACTTTAGTGTGCCACAAGCGAGTGCTAAGTCTCATTTATCTTTTCTCTGGAACATGGTTGCACAGCGCTGCAGGCTGTGGGAGTGGTCGGAAAGCAGGGATTAGAGTGCACCTCAGGCAGAGGGCAGGTCGGACCGGCGACGTATCGCACAGAGCCTCAGTGGATACAAAGGGTTGGCATACAAGTCATGACAATACAAGAATCGTTCATTTAGTTTCATGATGCACGACCGACAGTGTTACATAACTAGCTCTTTCAGGCGGCTTGCAAAAGTATTTGTAGCACCTTTATGAACTTTTTCACATTCCCGCCCAAATTTTTTACATCACAGACAGTGGCGCGTTAACGTGAGGTGGAAGGAAAACAAGGGGATGGGATTTAAAATGCTTTCCAAGCAGAAATCTGAACGCATGGTATGCAAATGTATTTAGCCCACTTTACCGCCATACCCCGCAATAAATCCTTTAGAAGACTTCGTCTAATTAGTAGCGAGAGTCCAAAACGTGTGTAGGTTTGGTTGAGATAAGTGAAAACATCTGACAGGTCTGGGATGGGGTTGTAAAGCAGGGTCAGGTTAAAAAACAGCATCCTAAGCACTATATATCCTACAGAGCACTGGTTAAATCCATCATGTGAAAATGAGAAGGGTATGGCCCGACTGCAAAGCTCCTAAAACAGATGTCCACTAGAAATGACAGGAGAGCGTCTCTTAGACCAAGGGTTTACCAAAAGTTGGGGTCGCAAGATGATTTAATGCTGATGTGCTAAAGAAAATTAGCACTTCCTTATTTGTGGAACTGATACCCAAGTATAACTTTACAAGATGCTTAACATTCTTTTTAAATGCAGAGGAAAGCGGAGCTTTTTATGTTTTGTTGTAACAATTCTTATAAGAACACTACTTTACTCTCATAATCCAACCCCATCTCCCCCCAAAGTGACAAACATGTGGAAGAAGATGCGCCAGTCAGATAAGATCAATAATAAACCTTTTGGTCTGACCCGCTGCATGGCAAAAAAAAACAAAAAACTAACGCATCCTAAACACAGCATACCCGGTTAAAACACGGCAGTGGCAACGCTATGCTCTGTGTATGCTTTTTTTTTTTTTTTTTTTTTTTACCAGGAGACAAGCTGTTAGAGGCCTCAAAAGAACTGAGATTGTGGTGCAGGTCCTCCTTCCAGCAGGACTGCTACCCACACCACAAATGAATGCTTCATATTCTTAAAAAAAAAAAAAAAAAAAGGTTATGTACATGATCATTCTACTTCACAATTATCTCGCTCCATCACATTATTTCCACTAAAATAAGTGGAGATTAATGGTTTTAACATCACACAAAACATTTTTAGGCGATGGTACTTTAGCAAGGCACCATGTCTCCTTATCGTTTCTTTCTTCAATAGAACCACCTTCCCGTTTATCCTGAAACAGCAACGGCGACAGATCGTTTGACTTTTTTATTGATAAAGATTTGATTCGGCTGCAGTGAACAACTTTACACTTTTACAGTAATGCACCGACTCGCAGAACAATCACAAGCGAAGTCATTGAACAGCATCGGGAGGAACGCTCTTCTGCAAAACTGGAATACAAAAGCTTTCTTTTGAAAAGGAGCAACAGCTCTTGTAACTTGAAACATCTTCAGCTGTGAAGAAAAGAAAAAAGAAGAAAACCAGACGGTCTGAAACGGTCCGTTTTACATGGCAGCTTGAGCTTTTTGTGCCACTGAACATTACCCTATGTCCCCCCCCCCCTCGCCATTAATCTTCAGTCTCTCAAATGTCCCGAGCAACGTGCCTTTCCTCTTTGGGCTGTCCGACACGCTCACAACTGCGGTGTGGTGGCTGCAGCTACTCAAGCTTGAAATCTGAGCCCATTATGTCAACAGATGTTACGTACAGAGAGGAGAGCAAGCATGAGAGAGGAGAAAATATCAGCAGGGCAAAACAAGGGAGGGTTTAAGAGTCAGATAATGGCAGTAGTATGGGGGGAAATGTAGGTCCATTAGCACTTTGTTTTGTTTTCCAACGTTCAACTAATTAATGGGTGTGGATGGTTTAATTTCAAAGACATACCGCTTGTGGCACTTCAGAAGACAAGTCGAAATAAACCACTGACAACCCGTGTGAGAACAGACAGTCCTATCTAGGAATCCAGCAATCAGTCTTAACCTCGTCGATACAAGTCTCTGGACTCATGATGTACATTTTAAGTGATTTTTTACTTTCTTTCTCCTTTTTTTTCCCCCTCCAGAGGAAAATGACACAAGATGACAAAGAAATATGGGTTCTTTGATAGAGCAGTTCTGAAGTTATTACAAGATCACCCCCCGTTGATGCTCTGAGGCATGTGTTGCTATCCTGTAGCGGAGTTTTACGTCATAGTGCAATTTGTTAGTTGATGCGTTTATACACTGAAAATGGAGGAATTTCTTAGTTCTAATGCATTTAATGAAAAAAAGGAAATACTTTTTTGACCCGCCGATGTGGAGAAAACTGTCATATTCTGATCACTGGGCGATCAACCGGTGCGCCTCTAGTTTTGAACCTGACACTTTAATCTGTCGTGTCCTACTTTTGCCGATTTAAAAAAATAAGCAAAGAGTTTCTCAGAGATTAATAATTTAATATTTTTTTTTAGCAAACGCTTTAAATAAGTGGCCAGTGGGGGGAAAAAAACAGAGAAATAAGTGTTATGAATCTCTTCTTGATGAACACCCTCCGGACAATTCAATGGTCAAAAGCACTAAAGTGTTTCGGTGTCAGAAGATCACAGAGTGACACAGGAAGAGCTTTCGGGTGAGAAATCGGAGGGATGCCATTTTCAAAACTCCACGGCACAAAGAGAAAAAGATTTTCCTACGAAACAGTGAATGAAATTACGTGACGCTGTAAAAAAAAAACAAAAAAAAACAACACACTCTCCTGCGCACGCAGACGGAACAAGGGCTTACTATTTGGACCCTGGCACAGATTATGTGGAAGCTGAAGTGTGCATCTTGATTTTTATCACAATAAAAAAACAACAATGGCAGGCTGTTTCTTACACTTGCAGCTGGCCCCTCTCTTCCCCCTCTCTCTCTCTCTCTCAGTCCTGGAATAACAGAGCCAGACATCAACTTTGCCATTTCTCTCTCCTCTCTTCAGCTCGACCATCCCTTTTAGAAGCTCCTCCTCCTCCGTTCCTCCTTTCAAAGCAGCTTCAGCAGCAGCTCGTAGGTGGCGTTGATGATCCCCCAGGAGATCAGCGAGCGGTGGTAGTTGAGATGGGCTCCTCTGAAGAGCATGGCCACGCTGCCCCCCCTCTCCGTCCACACCGTTAGCAGCACCTCCCGGCAAGGCTGGAAGGCTCCACCGACCTGAGACTGAGCCCGCGACTTGACCACGTTTAATGGGTAGAACAAAATGCCGAGGGCCGCCCCCAGCACCCCCCCGCACACAAAATCATTCACCAAGTGCCCCGCCTTGTTAGTGGCTTCTGGCAGCAGCTCCTTAATGGGGCCCCGCAGGCCAAAGAAGAGCACGTTGCTGGGGCCGTTACGGAGCAGTATGGGCACGAGGCCGCGGTAGCACTCCCTGACGCCGTGCTCGGTCACGAGTGTCCGGAAGGTGTGGGCGGTGTTGTTGAAGCGCCCGTGGTGCCGATGGTCCTGCAGCAGAGTCTGCACGCGCTCGAACGGCGTGAGGACGGCTTCGGCGGTCCCCGCCAGCGCCGCGGCGAAGCTCCGCGTGGCCAGCTCCGGCGCGCCGCAGCCGCCGACGCGGTCGTGCAGCACCCTGGAGAAGTCCTCGTACAGGCCGAACATGATGGCCACCGTGGTGCTCTTCTGCAGCAGCGGCGGGAGCAGGCCCCGGTACAGGTTCCTCAGCCCGTCCCTCTGCAGCTGCTGCACCGCCTCGGCGACCAGCACGCCGTGCAGCTGCTGGCGGAAGAGGACTTTCTGGATGGGGAAGGTCACCAAGATGTTGGTGAAGGCGGCCATGGAGCCACAGACATAGTGCTTTCCCTGAGGGCCCAACTTGGCGCTGAGAACCCCAGCAGGCAGCAGGGAGGAGCCCCCTTTGGTCAGGCCAGCCCTGGGTGGAGGCGTTCGGGTTGACTCGGAGTCCATGGTGCTGACGGCCATGAGAGGCTCAGTGCACGGCCTGATCCCCCAGCATCGCGTCAGCTCTGGACGTCACTGGGGGAAACGGGGTTAGAAACGGAAATTAGAACATGTTGGCATTTACAGCAATTAAAAATGTGTGAAAAAAAATTTGCTTTTTAAGTCTCCGGCAGACCCATGTAAATACGGCGGCTTGCTAAAATATTCAACCTCCTTGAACTGCTCTAGATTTTGTGCTCTGAAAACAACCATCCATCTAAACTCACACGCCAGGCAATGACAGTATTAATTATTGAACACGGTGGTGGCTGCATCATGCCGGGACAAGGATTTGGGAAGCAGGTCAGAGTCGATAGGGTAGATGGGCGGAAGCTAATTACGGGAAAATCAACTTCCGCTAAGCGTCTCGCAGCCTCTCCAATCTGTAATCAGAAATATACAGCCAGAGCTACAATGAAGAGATTTAACTCAAAGCAATCCCACTGGGTTTGGAACAAATTTGATATACCAACTCAATTGATTTCCATCCGCGCCAGGTCCTAAATCAATGCAATTCACCCACTGCTTTACATTCTATGTGATCTATTAGATCCGTTTCTCTTTGCAGACCCGGTAATGAGAGCCAGATTACGTTTGACTTCGGTGTCAAACGTAATCTGACCGAGATTAAAACTGCTACAACCACCCACCTAGCCCCTGTTGAAACAGGCTGCCTCGGCGGCCGGCTGATAAGGAATATTACACAACAGCAGACTGATAAGTTAGGGTCAAATTCACAGGAAGGGCTAGGACGACGATTAAAAATTCATCTACGCATAGGCGGCACATTTATACAGCGTTAAAGTGGCACGAGCTTTAACATTTAAAGCAAATTTTCTACAAACCATTGTGACAGAAGTAGCAAATCGGCTGGGGTAGAAAACAAACAAGCGCGCCTGAGAATGATAATCCAATTATGCAAATAAAGATAATGAAAGAACAGCAAAGACGTCAAGCCAGAAAACTTTACACGCTCAGAAGGACATGCGGGTTACTACTAGTAACCATGACACAGTATTTTGTTTTGCCCTGCAAATGTGTACTTTCCATGAACAAATACAGGCCAATTTGAATTTCAAACAGTTACCTGCCGCACTGTTTATATTGCAATTGTTGAATTGCAATATAAACAGTTGGCTGCAACTTTCCAACCAAAAGTTGCCATTTATTCAAACGCCGTATTTCTATGGAAAGAAGCCTGACTAAATGGATCTATCATACTATTTTTTAAACGGATTACCTGTTTCACTTTGAATATCCGGGTATAAATCTCCCCGCAGTTCTGATCTTTAATGCAAGCAGACAGAGAAGGATTGGGATTGATTCTAACAAACTGAATCAGAGTCAACACCCAGATAGTTTGCCACACTTAAATCTTTTAATCTACATGCACTCTACACAATAAGTGTTACTCCTTAGGAATCCACCAACCTGTCCGCTCATGTTTGTTTTCCTCTCACGCGCGTAAAGAAAGCATTTCGCGACTACAACACCCCGAAAACATTAGTCATTATTCTTTGTGTGTGTGTCTACGAGGCATAAATAGCTATAATAATGATCAGCTAGCGTGCTTACAGCTTAAATAAGCGCACAAAAACAACGCAAGGGTACTTAGCAACACGAGCTAGCTCAACTGCTGCTTCCTCGCCCACCTTTTTGTGGCACGAGCCAGATTTGCAGTCAATACATACTCAGAAGATATCGGGACAGCGTCCAGAGAGGTAGCAGCAGTCCACGGATCAAACACCTGCCTGCTAAGCATGCTAGGTTTGGCTGGTTACAGAGACGAAATGGTCAGGCTGTTTTGGAGAGCCCGATGCATTGCCAGCTGCTCGGTGTCAGTGAGGAAAGGAGCCTCTTCCTTCCGGCTAAGATCACAAATGAGTGTTCACCTGCTACGTGCTCCGATCGCTTGCTGTCCCGTACCTGCAAGGGCGGGTTGTTGTTCTTTTTTTTTTTTTTTTTTTTTTTTGCAGGGGGTAAACTCGGTGTAGGTCGTGTCTGGAGCTACGGCGACAGTGCGTGACAGCGCTGAAGCGTTTGCGCGTGCGCACTGTGTCGACGTTGGAGCTAGCACAGGTTTTGAGTTAAACGTTGTACACGTCTCGAAACTCATTAAACTCATTTAATAACGCTGTTACATGCGCGGGGCTTTTTCGACTAACCTAAACGGGTCTGGTGTGTTTATGTGTTTCTTCGCGCTGTTTCGGAGACTTCAACCTGGCTAGCCGTCAATAACACTGACGGCAGATCTGCTCGACAGGAGCGTGCCGTAAAGCAAGACTGGACGTAACCGTGGCAACGTTCCAGCAGCAGCGCAGAATGGGCGCTTCCTTGCGATTTTTAGTTTCATCCTCAAACCGTGGGGGGAAAGCATACACAAATTGTATAGTTTATGGATATATTGGTGTGTACTGGAAGCAATAAGCAAATCGAAAGTTACAAATTCTCTGTAAGGTGAATTTCATATTATGTAATGACTTGAGGTCATTCACATACAGATGGAAAAAACGCACCAAAGCTGTGTGTAAAAACAGAGCCATGCTAAAGTAATCATATCCCTTCAAATGTTTCACATTTTGGCACATTATAACCATAATATTCGATGAATTTTGGAGCAGTCTTACGTGATAGATAGAACAACACATGCATAACTGGTCAATGCACTCCACCCGCATGCAATTAATAATAATCAGTGAATAAAGCTGTTCAGTAGTTCACAGAGAGACTCAAGGGAGCCAATGGTGTGTGCATGCACACACTAGCAAATAAAAAAAGAAAAATGCATGCATAGTGTAAACAAGAAAACTCTGCACGTGAAGGCAGAGACTGACGTTTGAAACCAGGGCCGTCCTGTTATGAATCAGTAAAGAATCAAAATATTTAAATCAGATTGGTGACAGTGTTATTCAAGAAGGATACTAACTTATTTAGGCTTGGAGCACTGTACAATTGACACCATACAGGTTTGGGAAAGGTATGTTGTGATGGGAAATCCGTGTTGCATCTTTGAACCATTGCAAATTTGAAACACATAGGGGGAGGTTGAAAAATAACACAAGACAAGAAACATAGGATTTTCCTTTAAAAGGGTTCCTCATGGTTCATATAATGCAGGGCAAGATTATTGTTAAAGTCTTATGAGAACAGCTTTTTCTTTTTTAATGTCTAATAATATTATCAATAATATTAATGCTGTTAAAACTGTCCATGCTATTTTGTCACTAGTCTCTTTATTAGCAGTCACTGATGTATGTATATATTTTTGTATTTGCTTATCTTTTCATTTACATTTTTACTTTCATTTTCCTATTCAGTTGTTTGCTGTAGACATAGCCCCCTGATTATATGTTTATATATCAATTTTTGTATATATTAATATCTATACTTTTGTCTAATCAATGTATTTCTCTTTACATTAGGTTTAATTTTGTTTAATGTTTTAAACTGAAGTTTTAAATCGCTTCTATGTGGATGACGTCAAACTGTAAAATCGAGTCAAAAAGGGTGCGATTTGAATTTGGGCAGAAGGTGGCGGTAATGAGCTCTCGGTAACGATGCCAACCGTCTTTAAACAAACAGAAGAAGATGTTAGCCTGAGTAAATCAGAGAGCTAGCCTAGCTGTGTTTGGCTAACGCACGGTGGTTTTACTATTTTCTTTTTGTGTATGGTTATAGTATTTACTTGCATTATTTATGCAAGATATAATTCTAATCGCGTATTACTGTATGGCTAGTGGTTGTAAAGATATCAACTTTAAATTTGGATAGCTAAATAACGTTTCTTTGCTAGCAGTTTAATAATATTTTGCAGAGAACTGCCGTCTTTTCGTTATCAGTCAGTAATGCAGTCCTTGACGAGCATATGAAGCAACCACATGTTTTACAGGTCGGTCCTGACCGCTTGTGTGGTTTCTTTCTTTGTTCATTTTACTAATTTAAATAAAGACAATTGATTGATGACATGTCGGCGCAAAAAGACTGTGAGTTTTTAGTTAAAAGGGCCCGGGAATTGGTTTCCGATGATCCATGCGCGGCCAAAGCCTGGCTAATAACAGCCAGAACACTTTACCCAACAGATTTCAACATACAGGTAACATCAAGTATCCATTTCCAATAGAAAGTAGCTCTGCCACGATTGGTTAGCAGCTTGGTTCTCTCGTTGTTGTTTTTGTTTACAGTATGAAATGTACAGCATTGAACGCAACGCAGAGAGGACAGCTTCGGCTGGGAGACTCCTGTATGACATGTGAGTTACTGTATTTAAGTCAGGTCACCACCCCCCTTACGTCGAGCGAGCCCGTGGTAAAAGTTGCCAATCATGTGTTCACCCGATAGGTTTATAAACTTTCCAGATCAGCCGGTCGTCTGGCGTGAGATCAGCGTCATCACAGCTGCCCTCCGCAGCGACTCTCAGGACAAACAGGCGCAGTTTCTAAGAGGTGAGAGAGCGATGCTATGCAAAACAGTCAAATCAGTTGTCACGCTAACACAATAAGCTGCAATGTCTATTATTGTTTTTTTTTTTTTTTTTTGTGTGTGTGACATTAACAGAAATAAATGTGGACGATTGTGAGATCGATGGATGGTTTTCATTTTTTTTTTTTACACTGAATACGGAAAAGTGCGGCAGGAATTTGTGTTTTGGGTTTATGGCAGTTCCATCTGATTGAAAGCAAAACATGTCTCATTTTCTTTGCAAAATAGCTCAAGTTCAGACATGATTTTTTTAAGCGTGACTCCATACATTCCTGTTTAGATTTTAGGTCTGGACTTTGACTAGGCCATTCAAACACACAAATACACTTCGACCCAAATCGTTCCGTTTTAATCCTGGCTTTACGATCAGGTTGTTGTCTTGCTGGAAGGTGAACCTCTGCCACAGTATCATGTTTTTTTCCTGTGTCTATCAGGATTGTCCCGTAATTTTACAGAGAACCTGTATCCATCCTTATTTCCTTCAACTCAGCTTCCCTGTCCCCAGTGAAAAAAGTATCCTAACGACATGATGCTGCCGTCTCCATAGGGATATGGTGTTCAGATATGCAATGTTAGTTTTCCCACCTCAAATAATGTTTCATATGTAGACTGAAAGGTCAGTTTTGGTGTCATCTGACCAGTTCACATTTTTCCCAACTGTGTGCCGTGTCCCCTTCTTGGCTTGTGGCAAGTAGGGGATCTTTTATAAGTTTTCATCAGATTTGTGGGCAGTTCTCTGATTAATGCTTTCCTTCCTTGGCCTGTCAGTTTAGGGTTAAGGTCAGGTCTTGGTAGATTTGATGCTGTGTCATAATCTTTTGTCTTTGATAAGTTACGCATTAATCTCGACAATATTCCTCACAACTTTATCCCCTGACCTTGTCTTGTGTGGTCCTTGGTCTTCATGTTGCTATTTGTTTACTCCTCTCTAAAATGGGCTCTGAGGCTTCACTGTATATACTCAGATAAAATTCTGCACAGGGTTTACACATTTGGTAACCTCTGATGGCAGTTTGTTGCCGTGGGTGCAGCTGGATATATTTTTCCCTTTTGTAAAAATGAAAACCAGTTCTCACTCTCCTTCCACTTCACAACTGTTTATTGTTTTGTGTTGGACTATTGCATAAAAACCCACAAAAATATGTTGAAGTTTGGGGTTCAAATATTTCAAAATGCAAAAAAGTTCAAGCTGTATTTATTTTTATTTTTTTTGTTTAAGTCTTAAGGATGTCTCGTTTCCTCTTCTAGCTCTTTTTGAGACGCTGCCTGCCCGTGTGCAGTGTGAGATGCTGCTGAAAGCCACTGAGCAGTGTTTCAACACCTTGGAAAAGGCAGAGATGCTGCTGCTCCTCCTGAAGCGCTTCCCAGAGTCCGTTGTCCAGCACGGGGTGCGTAATAACTCCTGGTGTGTGTTGAGATGCGACCGCAGTCAGTAATTAATCACTCCATGGTCTGCTCTGTGTCCTCAGGTTAATTTAGGAGAGACGTTGTTGGAGGCAGAGGCCTCGGAAAATGTGGAATCTCCTGTCAATTGCTTCAGAAAACTTTTTGGTCAGTTATTATTTGATTAAAATTCATTGAAGTACCTTGAGGGCAGGGGGGCATACCCTTTTTAACACAAATTTCCCTCTCTGCAGTATGTGATGTCCTTCCTTTGGTTATAAACAACATGGATATGCGCCTCCCTGCAAGCCTAATGCAGAAATATATACTGAAAGCAGCTGAGTTCTACATTGGCTATGTTACCCGTGGACCTTCCGCCGATGTGCAGACCCAAGGTACGCTTTTGGGGAAAAAATATCAGCAGGTCCTCTGTAGTTTCTTCAGTTATACATTTTTTAGCCTTGTCCGTCTGCTACAGTTCTTTTTTGCCCTGTGCGCTTTAGGTAGCCAAGACGGGGCGAGTCTAAAGTCACCTGGAGTGTCCCGTGGCTCGCAGCGGTTTGTGATCGATGGCCTGTCCGAAAAATCGTCAGTAGTAGCGGATCCTTGGGAGAGACTGCTGGACATCCTCACTGTTGTCGGTGCGCGCTGCGAGTGGCAGGGGGACAAAGGACAGAGGTAGCCTCCCTTTCACTTAGCCACTACTTTTAATAGGGTTGCCTTGCATAGCTAGGTGTTGCCACAGCTGATGCATCTTTTTTTCTCTCCGTGTCCTGTTGCAGCATTTCAAGCGTATCATATAGAGAAGCTACAGAAACAGCCAGGGCTGTTTTATTCTACAAAAAGCATACCTCAAGATGGTATCTTAATTGTGTGATTGACTTTTTTAAATCCAGACAATCCAGCAGCAACGTAGGCAAACCTGTGTTTGTATGACCTTCAACCATTTGGGTTATTTTTCTGTGTCTGTATATGGGTGTGTGTGTGCATGCGTAGAGATAAATGCCTTTTGTGTTGAGTGGGTGTAAGTCAGTGGGTTCCTCATCTGGGGTTGCTCAGAACGGGTAGAACTCCTGCAACACACAGCACCCAAGAATAGCAAAGACACGGCTTTGGAAGGCAGCATCAGTACCAGACAGACAAGGCATCACTCCAGGGTAGCTATATACGCCTCACACAGAGGAAGGTCGTCAGTGTAGCACAGGAACAGCAGCTCCCAGGCAGGCCCTACGCATCCCCAGGAGCCAAATCTAGCCCCAGCCACTATAGCATCACCTATGCTGCAAAAACAGAACTAAAAATAAGTAAAATGTTCTTAAAATCAGTGTATTTTTCCTTGATTTGAGCAGGTAAATAAGATGATCTGCCAATAGAATAAGATTTTTGCACTTAAAATAGGAACAATTCATCTCCATCGTCTCATTTCAAGTGGAGTATGTTTAATTATCTTATTTTAGGGGTCAAAATACTCATTCCATTGGCAGATAATCTTATTTACCTGCTCAAATCAAAGGACAAAAACAAAAATTTTAAGAACATTTAACTTATTTTTAGATCTGTTTTTGCAGTGTTGTGCCAGCCTCCCCATACCAATCAGATGCCGAGGCGGCAATGCCCGCACCCCTACATCACTTGGTGATGTATTTATTTATTGGGTATCAAACCACTCCCAATGCGATGCAATCTAATACAGATGCACTGATCAAAAAGCTTATGTCCTGCCAATACTTTTTTTTTTGTCAGATATCTCTTCTAAGTGTTGTGTTACAAGAATATTCATGAACAGCATCCAAAATACTTTTGTGTTACCTTCCTGCTGTGTGTTGTATTTATTTGTTCATAAGAGCAGCAAACTCCACACACCACAAACTCCACTTTAACATTTTTGTTAAAGAAGGGAGAAGCCAAACTGGAAAGTTTTGTGACAAATTACACACGAAACCCTAGAAAGTAAGAAAACCCTTGCACTTTATTTTGTCTTTACTCTTCTACACTTTCACTCAGGATGCAGTTAACCTAAAGATACGTCTGCTTTTGCAGTATCAAGAAGAAATCCACTAATTTGCTCCATTAATGGATGTTGCTACCAGCTGCACTTAAAAATGTAGCATTTTAAATTATTTTTTTTACATAATTATTTTTTTTACTATATCATTACATAGATTTGAAGCCATATTTCCCACCCCCACAGCAGACATGGATGTATGCGTCTGATACTATAAAATTGCAACAACAAAAAAAGCTTCAATTTAATAACACCGTTGGAGACATCTGGACATAAAATGATTCTTGAGAATAAAAATGTGAATGAACCACATGAACTATGTGCTCTTTGTGTTTCAGGAGTTATGTCGACATGCTGCAGAGAGTAAAAGAGCTGTGTCGCTACCTGCTCGGTCTGGAGGGAGAAACCAGGTCCCGCTGCTGCAGTCAGGTGGTCATCTGTGCTGCGCTCGTCCTCTTCCGCAGCGCCTACCTCTATGTCTCAGCTGTACAGCCGTCACTGTTCCAGGGTCAGTCTTTGGGTTCAAAACCGCTTAACGCGTGCCGTATCTCTTCGTCGTCCCATAAGTTCACGCGCGTGTCTCTTTGAAAGGGGTCGGTGCGATGACGTCGGGGCCGTGGATCCTGGTGGAGGATTTGAGTTCGGTGTACAGTGATGTGGAGGTGGATAGAGCGGCCCTGAAGCACGCGCATAAGAAACGCAAACTGGCCGACGGCAGAGAGAAAACGATAGTAAGGACAGACTTGAAATCTAGTGGGAGACAAAAAACGCTTCATGTATGTCTTTAAAATTCGGTCTTAGCACTTAAGAATAAAAAAGGACGTAAACGCTCTGAGTTTGATTTCCTTTTTTCCGTGCGTCTTATTGCAGAGCTCCGACGACGAAGAAGGTTTGGGGAAAGGCCGCGGCCGACACATCCTGGTCAGCAAGGCCGACATGCCCAACTGGTCAGAGACGTTGGAGAGCTTCCGTACGGCGAGGGAAAGTTGGGACCTCCTTCACTCGCATGACGGGCTGGAAGCCGGTAAGCACCATTTATATTACTGTAACAATAAGACGGTTGAATCACTAGTCATTAAAATTGACTTTTTTTTTTTTTTTTTTTTTGTCTTTTTAGAGTTCAAGAAGATCTGTGCTGCATGGAAGACAGAAAGCTGGCTCTGGTTCAGGATTTTCCTCACTGACATGATTATTTACCAGGCAAGCTTTGTTTTTACTCTGTTAACTGACCCGGTCTGGGATTTGGGTCCTTGTAACTTAAGAAATTAAATAGTTGTAATGATAAACTGTTACTTTTAAATCAGATGTTATTTTTTATATCAGTGTTACGGCAAGATCCTTAAAGTCACCGGTTTAAAAATCCAATCCATATTATGGGCCTTAAACAGTATTTGAATACAGCCAGATTTTTAACACGCTTATTTGTATGTTTAGTTAAATCTTAAATGTGTATGTTTTTTTGTTTTTTTTATTAATTGCCAACTTTTTTTCTTTTTGGTTTCTTTATGTTTTTGCCATGATGGGGCTGCACTCAGTTCTAGCTGAAGTTCACTGGATGCTGTAGGGGTTAAATTTAGGACATGAAACGTGGGACACATGTCAAGGAAACGGCATTATAAGTTGATTTAAGGTATCCACCTATTTAACTAGGTTAAATAGGTGGATAGGTTTGTGTTATTTTTCATAATGAAGGTAGGTCTTAACTTTAGGTCATAACTGCCTTAAATTTAGCTTATCCATTCCTGCAGAAACCCTTTAACATATTAAAATTAAGGGAAATTTACTAATTCACCAGGACATATATTTGAATATTATTAGTATTGCGTAACGACTGGATCAAAGTTATTAAATTATGAGAGCTGATTACACTGAATAAATAAAGGTTTGGTTCATTACACATCTATTTCTCTTTTTCTCATGTTTTCCTTATAAGATGTCTGTTCCTATACTGATTCTGTGTGCGCGTTGTTTCCAGGGCCATTATCGTAAGGCGCTGTCCAGCCTGCATCAGATGGCTGCAGTGCAGCAGCCTCAGCCGGCACAGCAGAGCCCCACCGGCCAGGCCAGTCTGGAGCACCACAGGGCCCTCATCCAGCAGGCATCCTGCCACTACGCGCTGGGAGAGTACAGGGTAAACATATGCACACCATCTCACTCTTCTAGGCCTTTAGGTCGAGTCAAATCAGTTAACATGCACGACTTGGTTCATTTTTTCACAAAAAATATGTACTCCTATATTATCGTCTTTTAGCACTAAACTGCCGCTTTGCATCAGATATTCTTTTTTTTGTGTTTATTTAGCTGATTGCATAGCTTTTTTTTGCACAGATTTGTTTTTTTTATGGATATAAAGCTAATATATGTTGTTTAATGCAGAATATTTTATAATTTAAATTCCACATACTGTGTCCGAACTAGAAAACATCATTTGGCCTGAAGGTGGCAGTAGAGGTTAACGCTGCTGCTTTGACACAATGTTTACCAGATTTAAGTTCCAGTTGTATGTTGAAAATCATAATACACAATTATATTACAAGCTCAAGTTAATCTTCAGGCATCATTATGGACATTTCTGTGAGTATGGTCAACATTTTCCTGTTGGTCAAGCCACCAGGTTTTCTGTTGCAGGACAGGGCACACATTTTCTAAGAAAGTCTGTTTTGACAAATGTTTTGAATTCAACTTTTTAACTTTTGCATCCGATTAATAGAACCCTGTGCATCGGGTGGTTGTTGGTTTGTCCACAGTGACCTATTTGAAGCGCAAAAAGAAAAGGGGACCGTCTTATCTGCAGCTGTGTAGTGCCGCTCAATATCAGAAAAACAACGCAATAGAGATATTCTAGTTAAGTTTTGATTATGAGTATATCAGCTTAGATAAATTCACATTTTCTCAGTCCTCTGTTTCTACACTGTCGTCATGATGCTTCCAACCATAGACATAATATAAGAGTAGACGCGTCATTGGGCGGGTTCTGCCTATGCTGCGATGCGTCAGAGTGTCCGCCATGTTAAATGTGGCAAATCTGCAGTTACTCAGTCACTTAAACAGTATCAGAGGGACTTTAATCTCTGAATATACTTTGTATTCGTAGTATTTTTTTTTTTGTAATATTACTAATTTATTTTCGGATCCCTTTAGCTTCATTCTCCTGAATTTATTCTCCTAAAGAATAAAATATTTAAAATAATCTAACCTGGCCCTATTACTCCAGGAGTGAAATAATTCTGCAAACTGACTATTCTGGAAATGTTCCCTCTTAATTCTCATAATATGACGTTTTTCTCATAACATTATCACTTTTGTGTTTGTTTGTTTATTTTTACTTTATTGACCTAGGACTTTTTTTTCCTCATATTATTAATTTAACCTCTTTAACACTCACCCAAAAAGTCTGTTCCTAAAGGTTCACATGTGAAACGGTTTTTATGAAATAATGAAGACCACAATGTTTAGATTTACTAAATTGATTCTTATATTCATAACACATACACACACAAATATATATATATATATATATATATATATATATATATATATATATATATATATATATATATATACGTGTGTGTGTGTGTGTGTGTGTGTGTGTGTGTGTTTATTGCAGCACAGGAATGAGGCATCTTCTCTGATCCACGTTCACAATAACAGAACTCAACTTTTTTCTGCCACATACAATATGGCGGTGACGTTGACGTGCGAACCTGCGCCCTATGACGCGTCTACGTATATATGTCTGTGCTTCCAACACTCCTGCTTCCCTGTGACCTTTAGCATCTGGTTGGACGTCATCTGTGTGGACATCTGATGCTTTATGGCTCCACCTAGTGGCTGAACATGTCGACACGCTGAGCCTGAATTCATGATGTTTGGGATATAATTCTCCATGTAGTTCTTATTGATTTTGTGATGACAATACATTTTCTACATATTGTGCCATCGTCTTACACTGTATGAAAGTAACAGCCTTTTATCAAGACTGAAGTTGATTTAAAAAATGGAACCCCAGAAAGCCAAACAAAAAAAAGAATCTAATAATTTTGCAGTAGTTTTTGGAAGTGGACATTTTGGGGCTTAATGACTTAAGAAGGTGGTACATTTTAAACACTACATTAAAGTAATAATGCGACAAAGACAATATTTTTGCTAAACTCACACATATGCAAAAGACTTTAAACAGTTCCCCCAGCCAAGATTGAGAAACATTTCATTAAAGAATGACATTAAATATATATGAAAATAGCAGTTAAATGGTTAGAGTTCTCAAAATTGTTGAATAATTGGTAGTTTTCAGAGGGGCTGAGTTAAGAGATTTATCAAGAAAAAGTAAAAAAATAAATACATACTATGGCACTTTTTAAGGCCTTTTTGGGGGAAATGGACATTTTTTACCTTAATGACTTAAAAATCAGAGGGTTTAAACCTGAGGGTTTGCATCAGCCGTCCCGTTTAGGGCCTATGTACCAACTATCGCACATTAACTGCTGTTCTTCCAGAAATTGCAAAACGTTTTTCTTGTTTATCTCAAACAGCCTTTACACCCATTTATGCATTCTGTTGTATTCTGTAAATCAGATGGCCTGTGAGAAGCTCCTGGACGTGGTGAGCGGACTGGTTCCACCAAACCAAGAACTGACCAAAGTAACTGAAGATCAGAGCAGAATCAAATCCAAGACCAGGAGAGGTGAACTAATTTTAGGTTCTGATCCAACTTTTTTTTTATCAGATAGTGTTTATGCAGGAGCCAGTGTGAGATTCTGATAACAACTCAGGTAAAATACCACATGTATCATCCTAAGAATACCTTCCTAGCTGGCTAAAACCTTGATATGTTATTATGAGTGTTTCCACACCATGATAATCTGTTTTTTTACTTAGCATTCAGCCAGATGTCTGCGTGCAGCAATATGTGAGGGAGGGGCTTTTCTGCTTTATTCTGTCCTTATACATAGCTGAGAAGTCTTTCACTTCACATCTTTTTTTTTTGTGTGCGGCATCTCACTGAAAGGGTCTTAAATCGTGGCGACACTAGTAGAGAAAGTTTTAACCATGTCTTTAGAATCTAGGTATACTTTCATAACGCTGTCCAGGTGGTGCTCAGTCAGTGACATAAATGACTTCTGTGCACAAGATCCTGATACGTATGTTTAAATTCAGTATATGGCAGTAGTAAGCATACGTCGGGCTTCTGGTCCAGCAACACTAGCTGGCAGCACCTTTCGCTGCAGCTTACGTATGAGAAGCAGCCGACTTTCCCAACGCTGCAATTATATGATAGAAATGATGCAAAAAAATTTTTATTCTTTCAAACAATTCTTCTTTTCTGTCTAAACCAGGTAACGACCTGAGGTTGCTTCCTTGCACCAGCAGAGCCGTGTTGCCCTTCTGTCTCCAGCTGATGCTCGCTTGCTTTAAGGTACTTGGATTAGTGAAATCTCGAGTCATTTCAAGCGACTCAACTACAAAAACTGATTTCTTACGTATTTACTTGCGGTGTGACGCTTCGATTTGCCCTCTCCTACTCTGGTTAACCAGCTCAGGACCTTCACAGACAGCCGTGACGACCTGTCTCTGGGCCACGTGGTGGTGCTGCTGCAGCACGACTGGCCCCGGGGAGAGATGCTGTTCTTAAAGGCCATAGATAAGATCTGTCAGCAAGGCGGCTTCCAGTATGAGAACTTCTTCAACTATGTCACCAGTATCCTTATCTGCACCTGCAAACGCAATAGGGTTCACCGCTGATAAGAGGAGACACGTTTGCCTGTGCTGTTTGTTCATCAGCGTCTGTCATGTCCGGTATGTTGGTTTTCTTTAAGCTCATAATCGCACCCAGACATCGACATGCTGGAGGAGTTTGCCTACCTGCGGACTCCGGAGGGAGGGAGGATTCAGTTGGAGCTGCTCCCTAATCAGGGAATGCTGATTAAGTAAGGAGCAACCGTGGCGGCCTTTTCCAGTTTGCATGGCGACTCTGCACTTTCCCCTTTCTGTTGATGTTTTTAAAGGAAACAGGATTGGCTACATAGACTTGGCCTGTGGGGAAATTTCTTTTTTTCTTTTTTTTTGCTTTGAACTAAATGAACCGTTAACGGAGCGGCCTTATAGATAGGAGAACGATGGCTTGCAAAAGTATTTATACCCGATGAACCTTTTTCACCTTTTGTCTCGTTAGAACCACAGACTTAAAAAAAAAAAAAAAAAACCTTGTTGGAAATCTGATGAATTCAAAGGAATGCGTAATTGTGAGTTTTTATGAAAATTGTACATGGTTTACATTGCTTTTACAACAACAGAAAAATTAACTGTGGCAATCATGCATTATGTATTCAGCCCCCATTAGTCTGAGACCCCTAAAAAAAACGTAGCAGAGCTAGCTTCATACGTTCCACATGTGTTTAGTCCTGGAATGACGACAGCTGCACGGGGCATGCCTCAGAGGTTTGTCAGAGAACACCAGCAAAAGGAGAGCGTAATGGTCCAGGATAAAGTGCTGGAGATGTAGTAGTCCTGCCACGCGATGGGCCATTGTAACTCTGGAGGGGCTGCAGAGATCCAGAGCTCAGGTTCAAGAACATGTGCACAGAAGCATTCTTAGTAATGCGGACCTTATGTATGCCCTTTATGTAGGAATGCCAAAAAGAAAGCCATTGTTGAAGGAAAAGTCCTGCTTAAAGTTTGCTAGATGTGGAGGACACAGCAAACAATGGAGGGAAAAAGCTGCTCTGGTCACATGACAGTAAAATTTTACATTTAGGCCTACTTGCAAAACGCTTATGTGTCACCCTGAGCATGGCATCTTTACGGTAAAATGTGGTGGTGGCAGCGTCATGGTTTGGGAAGGTTTTTCTTCAGCAGAAGAAGGGAAGCTGGTTAAAGTCAATGTGAAGGTACATGCTGCTCAGTAGAGGAGAGACCTGTTAGATGCCCCAAAAGACTCTGGCAGAGATTCACCTTCCAGCAGGGCAACAATGCTAAACATAGAGCCAGAGCCGCAATCGAAGCATACAGAAGCGTTAGAATGGCCCAGTCAAAGTTCAGACCTAAATCCGTTGTATGGCTAGTAAATGGATGTTAACAGGTGGTCTCCATCTAAGCCGACTGAGCTTGAGCTATTTTGAAGAACGGGCAAAATGTTCAGTCTCCAGAGTACCCTAAGTTACCCAGGACCATTCTCTCTCAACCAATACCCGAGTATTGGTTGAGAGAGAATAAACACATAGGCACGCTACACTTTTTAAATTTAAAACCATGTATCTTTCCTGCATTTGACAATTATGCAGGTCTATCGGATCGAATCCCAGTAACATACGTTGAAGTTTGTAAAAGTAACTTAGAAAAAAATGCAAATATGTTCAACTGGTATGAATAGTTTTGTAAGGGACTGGATGTGGTTTTAAGTATGAAGCAATATTAAAACTCTCTCTGGTTCGTTGCTGTAGCAGTTAAAAAGACTCTTAAATGAAACCTCACTGACAGAGTTGTTGAATGTTGCTGTCCCTTAGGAACCCTAGCCCCGCCCTGGGGGTGGAGCTAAATACCCTTCTGCTCCAAGGGGTGCAGACAATGGACAGGTACCCCAGGCCCCTCCTCCCATAGTCCCCCATCCCGCCCACACCAGTCACCCTTCCTCCATTCCCAGCTTTAAGGCTTGTCATCCCCTCCCCAGTTTTAATCTGGGCCATTTTACATCAAAAGTTAGTCCTACTTTGATTTCCTGTTGCCGTTTTATTAATTTAATTCATTCCCCCCCCCTCTTCTCTGTGCTCATCACTTGTTCTTGTTATTTGAGGATGATGTCAGTGTTGTTGCAGTCAGTTTGGGTTGTTTTTTTCTTATTCTTTACAGTTCATAACAATCTCATTTCATTTGTGGACGTGTTTTTTATAGCGTTTTTATTTATAATACTCAACATAAGTTGTCTAAAGTAAGTTGGCTTATTTGTGTGTGGAAGCTGAGAAGCAACATGTCGCTGCCATGACCGTGTCTGTTGTTGCGTCCGTCATACAGATTGTCAGTTGTTGTCCGTCAGTGTGTTTGTTTATTTTTTTTGACCATTTGTGTGTTTTTATTTTATGGTTTTCGTCCTGCAGACACCACACTGTGACTCGAGGGATCACCAAAGGAGTGAAGGAGGATTTCCGCCTGGCCATGGAGAGGCAGGTGTCGCGTTGTGGAGAAAATCTGCTGAGCGTGCTTCACCGTTTCTGCATCAATGAGAAAATAATCATCATCCAGTCCCTTCCTTAACACCCGAGCCAACTCTTGTAAATTGAACTCAAAAATATGAACATCTCTCTTCTCGCAGTCAGTTTGGGATTACACTGGGTATCTGCTGTTCGACTATCAGAGACGGAGAACAGCAAGGTCCACAACCTTCTCAAATTTTGTGTAGTGTTGCTGTTACTGTTGATTTAAAGACTCAAATGCTTTTTGACTCTTTATTGTTTTTGCTGGAGTCTTGATAAGATTGTATGTTTATATTGATTTTTTTTCCATTAAATGTCATCTGACTGGTTAAATCTGGAGAAATTAACACATTATTTTATGTCATTCAAGCATATAGAACTCTCATCTACCCTTAATATGACATATATATATATATATATATATATATATATATATATATATATATATATATATATATATATATATATATATATATATATATATATATATATAAATGGTCAACCTTAATAGAAAAAAATGGAAGGCAAAATCTACAGATTTTTACATATTCTGTAGCTCAGTCACACCTAAACTTAACAAAACAGGAAGAGACTCTTCAATGTCACAATTAATAAGCATTTCTACAGAGTTACAATGACAACACAAACTGCCAATATAGAAGCACCATTTATTTCTCTTCTCACATCTGTGGTATAAACATGCTTTACTGTGATCTTTTCTGCTCATCTGAGGACCCCACACTGCTTGATTCACGATTTCACGTTCGGTCCTGACGCTCACTTTGGGAATCATTGTGCAATCAAATCTGGCTGAAAGAGATGGAGAACAACTCTTGATAAACTCTAGAGTCACTCCTCTGTTTGAGCCACCTGTTCACTCGGCAGGTTGCTCTGCAGAGCGGCCCTGAGATTGGCCCAGAACAGCCGGTGTTTGGCTTTGTCCTGAGGCCACTCCAGGTAGGTGTGGCGGCTCATCATGGATTTGAGCTGGTAGTACTTGGACGGGATCAGGTACTGAGGCAGAGGCTCGAGCAGCACCAGCACGATGCTGTCCGAGCCCTGAGAAAGACGCTGGTGGCTGGCGAAGTACAGCTCGTAATGGCACCACTCGCTCTTGACAAAGTGAGCGGAGAGCACAAAGACCGAGCGGCGGCTTTTCTCCACGCACGTGATGATGTTCTCCATAATTGTTTTCCCCGGCACAAAGTTCTTTTCGTGATGGCAGATTCGGAGCCCCCCTCCAGGGCCCTCCAGGTTCAAAAGCAGGAAATTCTTCACCCAGTCCTCGTCGTGCTGGCTGTAGGACACAAACGCGTGGAACTCGATGCCCACCATGTCTTCGGGCCGAAGCTGCCGTACCCTCGCTCGATGTTTGGCTCTGGTCCACTGCCAGATCATGCCAATGTACCAGGGAGCATCCAGACGTTGGCACAGAAAGAAAACACTGATGATCAGTATCACAGAAGGGACCAGGATGGTGGCTGCTAGAAGACTGGGACTGCAGGAGATCTCAGGAATCCAGACACTTTCTAGTTTGGTGTCCCTAAGGTCTTCTGGGTAGATGCAGTAGTAACCCTCTGGCCAGTTTAACAATTCAAGGCCTCGCTCACTTTCCGTCTGAACGCCAAGGCGAATGAAGTGCCTCAGAGGGCAGCTGCAGGTGAACGGGTTGTTACTTGCATCCAGGATTTTCAAACTGGAGCAGCTACCCAGATTTCTCAGAGAAGGGGCGTGGAGGGAGTTTGACCTCAGTAGAAGCTCTGTAATTTGGGGGAAGATGCGACACGGTGGCAGGTCCCGGAGCCTGTTGGCATTCAGGTTCAGAGAGGAGAGATTTCCAAGCTTGAAGATGGTCGATGGTACCACAGAAATCTGGTTGTTCTGCAGGTCCAGTATCTTTACCCCTTGCGGTAGACAATTAAAAACGTCATCTGTTACGCCCCCAGAGGAAAGGTTCATGAAGGTGATGTTTTTTGGCCAGAAACACTCGCTGGAACCATCATACACGAAGGCGTTAATACTGAGGTCCAGGTGTTTTAGAGAGGTCATGTTCTGCAGCCGTTTACTCACTAGTTGTAGGCTCTTCAGATTGTTGCCTACCAGAGAGAGCTTTTCGACATTACTCAGAGTCTCGCATTCGACCGTTTCTTGACCTTGGATCGTGGAGAACATGGAATCAGACAGCGTGCAGTAGGAAAAGTCCAGTTCAACAATGGGACTCAGATTCTTTGGGCATGTCATGTGAATCAGCGAGGTCTCGACGATTGCAAATTGCTTCGCTGGCAGGTTGATGAAAAAGTCGTACAAGGCCTCCTGCGAGAAGAAGAAAGACTTTACAACCCCTCGTGCGACGGTGAAGGACTCCATTAAAGACGGCCCTGTTATGATGGTGTCTGCATACGGGGGATTGAGGATTGCCGCGTCGGAGGCACTCAGATTGGCAATGGACGTGTGCAGAATGGCATTCACCAATTCAGTTAAATCTCTCCAATCAACTTCAAAGACGCTTATGGAAATACTGACAGTGGTGATGTTAGCTCTTTGACGAAGTTGTGTTCTTACTTGTTCGTAGCTCCCAGTTACATTCCTCAGCTCCACTTCTTCGAAAAACAACAACACGTCAGCGATCAGATCACCCTGGGTTATTTGTCCACCGTTTAGGTCTAACTGGATCTTTTCAGCGTGAATATCCATCAGGCTGGTTGCTTCATAATCCAGTTCCTCCTCTAGTGAAAGGGTCAAGCGGTGCAATTTCACCATAGCAATGTTCCTGAAATCCCCCGAGCTGATGGCTCTTGCGCCAAGCGTCAGAGTCTCCAGTTTTCTCAGGGCATTGAACTCTCTCCCCAGGGTCATGTTGAGAAACTCGTTCCATGCCAAGTTTATCACTCTGAGGTTCCCCGTGTGCAACAGGAACCGTTGGTCTGACAGGTTCCTCAGCACGTTGTGAGACAGATCCAGGTCTTCTAAAAGGGGCGTGTCGAGAAACGTCTCCGCCTCAATCAGCTCTAAGCCATTCCAGGACATATTCAGGAACCGAAGGAGGCCTACGTTTTTGAAGTCCCCTGTGTGAAGTTGGTGGATGTGGTTGCGTGACAAGTCTACACGCTCCGCTGTTAAAGGCAGATCAGCTGGGACAGACGACAGGTTCTTGGACGAACGATCTACGTTGCTGTCAGAGGATGAAGCGCACATCTGCGGCACCACCAATATGGCCGCTGCCCAGAGGAACGCAGCCGAGGGCCTCATCGTCTGTCTGGATAAACAGAGCAAGACGATGTGAATTAATGCCACTGTGACAGAAACACCTGACCAATACTTGTGAAATCGGTGAAGAAAGAATTCCTGCAACTTTTCCTGCTTAATTTGGCTTCAGTAAAACAAAAATGAATGGAAAAATAAGTTACACAAAGTAAAGAAATGTTTAATGTGGCCAACTTTTACCAATAATCTAAAATAGAGATCCAAAGTTCTTCTTGAACCTTTTCACATATTATTTTTCACAACAATAAACGTCAATGGATCCTGTTGGTGTTCTGTAGTAGATCAAAACAAAGTCATTCATAAGTCTTGAAGTGGTCAGAAAATGACTTATGGTTACATGTTTAAAAAAATAAAATAATGGAAGGTTTTGGGTGTATATAGCTTTGTGTGCACATCACTCTTTATACTGTAAAAGCCTGTGTGCTTTTCTTTTGTTGGACATAGGAATATTTAATATTAACTTTACCAACACTGAAAAACTCAGATGATATAACCAAACACTCAAAACCAAAGAGCGTTCGTCCATTTTTTGTAAAATGCATTTAAAAAAAAACTAATTCTGGTACTATATTCCTATAGTCATTACAACTTAAACTGACTACAAATCACAAAAAGGCCTATCACATCAGGAGCACCTGATTCGAGCATCATTGCTCAGCATTATGAGAGGGGTTTGCCCTGTTTACACCTCAGGTGTTAGGTTTGCTGTTTTCCTGATTGGTAAAGGGAGAATAAACACAATGTTAAGTTGGCGAGAGTTGTCCAAGGCCCTCAGAAAGAAGATTGTAGCATCTCACGAGTCTGGTATGGGATTTATATTTATACTTTTTCAAAATCCTGGTTTTAAAATGAAAATTAATAAATACTGTTACATTTTAGAGAGATCTGGTTACACTGGAGGGCGCTATTGTCCCAACCTTGGAGAATAAGTGGTTAGGGGACACACTAGAGACCCAGACCTGTTCTTAAAAAAGCTCAAGACACAAACATACATATTTGTATCAGTGTTACACACCATGATCATTGCAGTCATTTGTTTGCAGTGATACAAGACTCTGCACTAAATGTCAGACACTAAAGTCTTTATGCTGAACGGTACACCTATAACAATGATTTTTCATGATTTATTTAACGCTGAATGTACAGTGAATAAACTTACCTTGCCTATCTGACTTAGCTTGAGGTGTTTTTCAAATACGAATGGTCAAAAACTTCAGTCTTTGAATGTGTTAAACTGGTAGAGACATTGACCCAAAACCTGCAGCTCCAGTACCATTTAAATCTGGTTAAGTATTGACTCAGAGGGTTAAATCCAAACACATGCCGCGCTTTCTAGAATTTCATCTGTCACATGAAATCTCAGTATAATGACATTTGTGTTTGTAAAAAGGTCAAGGCTTGGGAATTCTGCTGCAAATAACAGTAGATTAATAACACGGTTAATCCTAAACTCTTCAGCACATGAAAGCACTCAAATACAAATACAGCAAAGCACATTAAAACGAAGACAGAGCAATGAGTTTACTCACCTGAACTGAGGTCTGAGGCTTCCTTCACCGAACTCTTTCAGTGACCCCAAACACGGAAAATATCTTAGTCACAGATGAGCCAATTCTCAGTGATGGGGAAAAAGTGGAAGTTATTCATAAAGAGGAAAAAAAAACTTTGAATGGATGAATGGACAAAAACAAGAAAAACTAAAAAGTCTAACTGAAAGACAAGTATCGGCTCTGCTGCTGGATCTGCTTCCGCTCCTCAGTTGAAAAGCTCTTGCGATAAATAGCAAAGCTGATGGGAAATAGATAGAAGTGAAAGCCCTTCTCTTAACAGCCGTGTTTTTTTTATTTTTTTTTTATTTTCACATTCACATCCTGTTTTCACTTCCTGTTTTATTTACAGAACAGAGCAGCTAAGGAACCCTCTGCCTCTTGACAAGACAGTAAAAACAAATAAACGCTGGAATCCGTTCACATGAGTGATTTTAAATCTTCAACTCCTTTTTAAGTTCAATATTCTTAAAGAAATAAGTTTAGATAATGATTATGAACCGTAAACGCTTCGGCCCCGCTCCAAGAAAGGCATCAAGACACGAGCTTTGTAAATGGCGGCGCTTCAGCTTCTGCAGCGTCCATCCCTTGGTGTCATGGCGACCCTGGTGGTGCCTGTGGGATTAGTTAATAGACACTTGTCACTCTTTTAATTCGCTTACCCCCTCCATGCCTCCAAGCATACGGTGCCTGTGTTGTTTACTTTACTACAGGCTCTACCGTTGGACAAGGTGAAATAATATTTTGATGTGCTTTAGCTGTGATGGGAAGGTTTTTTTTTTTTTTGTTTTTTTTTACACATCCCAGCAATGTTCTCAGCCACCTTGTGCTGTTTTCGCCTTAGGTGACTGGCTGGCACGTATACAGAAAGGAGAGCTAAATTTAATAAGGTCAGATAATGTGGTGTGTGCGTGCGTGTTGTCACCTGGCACAGATCTGGGGAGAACGCTGCACATGTCCTCGGCCCCTCTCACAACAACAAAAACTATTGAAAAAAGGAAAACAAACCAGCATCATGTCTTGCGAATCCACAAAAAAAAAAAAAAAAAACGATTGCACGTGTTTATTCGTCGTTGGTGGATGACCGGCAACGATTAATTCAAACCTCATCACAAACATTAAAGGGATTATGAAGAGGACTTTTCAGTGAAGAATCTCTTCAAGATCAGAGTACAAGCTAATTATTGACACATTTCGGGCCAGTAAAAATCCTGAGAAGAGCAGCTCATTTTTACAGTCGCAAACAGCAACGCAATGTCGCTCCTTGTGTATGTATTTGTTGATATAATCAAAACTTTTCGGTTATCATCTGCGTTTTTAGAAGGAGTGAATCTGTTGTGGAGGGGCACTAATAGCAGCCTGCCTGGATATGAGTCAACCTTTGTATGGGTGAACGTTGTGCTGCGGGGAGGGGCTGAGTGGGAGCAGAAGTACAGGCTGGGAGAGACAGATAGGGAAGGCTAACCAGGTTGTCAGATGGACACAACAGCACCTTAAGGCTTCCAATGCCCCCTCTCTGTTAGTTTCTTGGCTTTCCTTTCGCCTACCATGGAGCTACCATCCGCCGGAAGTGGATTGATTGAGGTCAAACTAGAAGCTGACTGACACCTGCTCGTTCAATTTAAAGTGGATTTTCAAGACAAGGTGGACTCCGTCAGCATGCTGCGCCATCCTTCCTGTCCCACGCACTCCTTTTGGTTCTGCTTCTGGGATTGGTGTCTCTTTCCAACCGGGCGGTCTGTTCTCCCGGGGAAGGCATGAGCATCTGGCAGCGGCCTAAACCGAGCCCCATCGCCAAAGACCAGTCTTTCCTTCAGGACACGTTCCCCCCGGGGTTCCTCTGGGGCTCAGGTACGTCGGCCTTCCAGACGGAAGGAGCCTGGAACCAGGATGGGAAAGGCGTCTCCATTTGGGACCGTTTCACCCACTCCTCTGCCAGGGATCCTTTTACCAAAGAGACTGCAGATGTGGCAAGTGACAGCTACCGCCGCTGGGAAGAGGATGTGGAGGCGCTGGGGTATCTCGGCGTTAGATCCTACTCTTTCTCCCTCTCCTGGCCCAGACTCTTCCCTGACGGCTACGCCACCGGGGAGCCCAATGCGGCCGCCGTGGCTCACTACAGCCGCCTCATAGACAGGCTGCTGGAAAAGACAATCGAGCCCATCGTGACTCTCTATCACTGGGACCTGCCACAGGTGTTCCAGGATCAATACGGAGGCTGGAAAAATAACACCTTGGTGGAGCGCTTTCGAGGAGTACGCGGCGTTTTGTTTCCACGTCTTCGGGAATCGAGTGAAATACTGGCTCACCATGCACAACCCATACCTGGTGGCCGTGCAGGGGTACGGGAGAGGCGTGCACGCTCCGGGAGAAAAGGGGGGTCTCTCCAGCGCTCTTATTGTGGCCCACAACCTGATCAGGGTGAGTGCCGGCGGGTTACGCAACAACTTTCTTTGTACAGTTTATATGATAACACCGAGTGCAAACTTTGAACTCCTGCAGCTTTATCATTTTATGATAGTCAATGAATGTTTATATCTCCAAAATGGCTGTTAGGTCACAGGACCGGGTGGTAAACACAGACTCGGATCAGTGGTCACTGACGCTGGCTTTTACAAGCCTCTTTAATCCAACGCAACTACTGCGTACAGTTAGGACAATAAGCCCCAAAACATCTCTCCCTGATGACCTGGTGGCTATATTCATATTGACAGGTTTTGTGATAAGTAAACAGGACACTTGAAGAGGCACCGGGGTTAAAGTCCACCACATCAGCACTTTTGTGGTGGAGGGGAGTCTGCGTGTGTGTGTCAGGAAGTCACGGAGATACGCCTCATTAATACTCACTTAGGTTTATGCGGTCGAGCACAGATGGTCGGCTCCCAGCTAACACCAAGCAGATAGAATAAGCAAATAGTGATTTGCTGTTCCCTGCTACATGCCCTCATTAATATACTTTTACACCTCTACTTTTTATGGTTTTTTTTTTTTTTTTTTTATTATTTGATCCACTGACAGGACGTCTCAACTTTTTTTAGACACATTACATTACTTGAGAGAAGCGAATTTGAATTGCAAACTCTCACGTATCTGGAGTAAAGTAACACATACTGTCATTTTCAAGTGGAAGTAATATAACACATTATTTTCCATTGTGTTTTTTTTACATTTTGTCTACAATCAAACGGCCTCTTCAGCTTCTAACTCTCTGCTGAAGAAAAGTCGCCGTCATGCTGCCACCGGCGGGTTTTACTATGGGGGATGGTTTCTTCATGGTGATGTGCAGCACTTGTTGTTTTATGCCGTTGACAGTGTTTTGCATCTCTCCTGACCAGAAGACCTTTCTACCCATCCCAGTGTTCCCTGCAACGCTTGTAGCAAACTGCAGCTTTGTTACTGCCAAGATTTGTAAAGCAGACAACTTTTTGAGTGTTGGCCTAGTGGTTAGAGCAGTGTGCTTGCACTCAGAGAAGGATGCAAGTACCCGGTTCGATCCCCAGCGCCTGCACTCTGGGTCCCTGAGCAAGACCCTTAACCCCAGACTGCTCCCAGGGCGCCGCACAGTGGCAGCCCACTGCTCCCCAAGGTTGATGGGTTAAATGCACAGAACAAATTTCGTGGTAATGTATGTTTCAATGACAATAAAGATGATATTACTATTACTATTTTAGCTGCCCCATCAACTAATTCTCCAACCTGAGCATTTGCCGCTCCTCCAGAGTGACCATGGGCCTCTTGGCTACCTCTTGCTGTGTCATTTTAGGGGGACAGCAATGTCTTCACAGGTTTGCAGCTGTGCCAGTTTTGTATGATGGACCAGTTCTCCATGGGATGTTCAAAGTTTGGGATACTGAGAGGGTTCATCTTCCTCCTGTTCCGCTGTGTTGCTTGATTTTTATGTTGCTGTTTGTTCAATTGCGCTCTTCACCTTCAAGATCAGCTGTATTTCTACCGAGATTAAATTACACAAAGGCGTAATACATTTAGGTGACACCTGAAAACAATTAGTTGTGCATGATTTTCTTTTGGGGTATCAGAGCAAAGTGGGCTGAATTAAAATGCATGCAGTATTTTTCAGATTTATTTTTGTTAAAAACGTATGAAGTATGTGTCATTTCAGTTCCACTTAACAATTATGCACTACTTTGTTACTCTACCATACAAATTTCCAATACAAATGTGACACAATGTGTTCAAAGGGTAAACACACTTTTGCAGGGCACTGCGTCTGTTAATATTCAGAAATGTGTTGTATTTTGATATTATGGGCTTTTTTACGAAATACCATAAAAGCTATTTAACACTTTAATTACTATTAAAACGAGGCAGGCATAAACTTAGACTTAGACTTAGACAACTTTATTTGTCATTTTGTATGCACAGAGTGCGTGCAGAACGAAATTTTGTTGCATACAGCTTGTAAATTGCAGTAAAATTAAATTACAGTGTAAGGTGCAGCAGTGATTTAAAAGTAAACAATTTAAATGTAGACAATGCAGGAGAAGTCACAGTGTACAGGTGAGTATTTAAAAAAAAAAACATTTGTATGTGCAGAATTGATTGTGCAAGGGCATTTGTGCAAAGGCAGGTAGGTAGGTAGGTAGCAGGCACACAGCAGGGATGCAGTTTTCTACAAGTTTTATTATTTATAGAACAATTTAGCGACATCCTCACAATGTCCATATTGTTGCTTTCAGGCACACGCCAAAGCATGGCAGAATTACAACACCCGCTTCCGGCCAACTCAGCAGGGTAAAGTATCCATCGTCTTAGGTTCCCACTGGGTTGAACCTCACATAGGCCAACCCATAGCAGCCAATGCGGCGCTCTGTCAGCAGTCCATGGAGGCCGTTCTTGGGTGGTTTGCCAAGCCCATTTTTGGTGATGGGGACTATCCGGCCTCTCTCAAAACGAAGCACGCAACTTTACTGCCCACGTTCACCCCTGAAGAGAGGCTCTGGGTGCGGAAAACGGCGGACTTTTTTGCTCTGTCATTTGGCCCACACAACATCCACCTGGCCCAGAGTTTGGCACACAACGGGCAGAAGATCAGCCCAGACCTGCGGCGCCTCCTGGCCTGGATAAAACTGGAGTACGGGAACCTGAGAGTGCTGGTGGCAGAGGGAGGCTGGTTCTCTAATGCCAGCGTTGGAAGAGAGGACACAGTTGCCATCTACCATATGAAGAGATTTATCAACCAAGTTCTGCAGGGTGAGTAGAGAATTTCTAAGCTCTAAAATGTGACAATGTGTTTCAAGCTCACAAAATAACTATGTCTTTTCATTTTTGTATTAGCCATCAAGTTTGATGGTGTCCAGGTGTTTGGCTACTCAGCCTGGTCGCTGGTGGATGGATTCGAGTGGAATTACGGTTATGGTGTGAGAAGAGGTCTTTTCTACATCGACTTTAGTCAACCGAACAGAACCAGGGTCCCCAAGACCACAGCTCACTACTACAAGCAAATTATCAATGACAACGGTTTTCTAAGGGATGAAACCTCAGCAGATGTTAAAGGCCATTTTCCATGCAAATTTCACTGGGGGATTGCAGACTCTATGCTGCAGGTAAAATGTGGGATTTTGCTATCCCAAAATCCCTTTGCTATTTGAGTTATAATCAAAGAAGGAAAAAAAAAAGAAATCAGGCAAATTGTTTCATCTTCTTCTTCTGCTGTTTTTCAGGTCCGGTTCCACCCTTTCTCCCCTCAGTTTTCCGACCCTCACGTATACAGCTGGAACCTGACAGGAGACGGATCGTTGCGTCCGATCCCGGGGGTGAAGCTCGACACCAGACCGGCCCAGTGCACGGATTACCTGGCCATTCGCAGCCATCTTCACCTGCTCGCATCCACAGGGGCATCTCATTACAGCTTTGCTCTTAACTGGTCTCTGATTTTACCCGAGGGAAGGCGCTCAAATGTTAACACCGAAGCCCTGAGGTAGAAATCCACAAACACACAAACCTCTGAGTCTGGCAAAATTCAAATTTCGGTTCAATGACAGGTTTCATTGCTAAAAGATAAAGCGTCTTGAAAAAATATTAATATTACTTTAACTTTCCACTTTTGGAGGGTGGGGGGGGGGGGTAGTTATCCGACAGACTAGTACTAAGTAGTATGTAATTGTTAAAGAAACAAATAATTATTTTTAGCATTTTTTTACAGATAAATTTCAAAAATGTCTTCCATGACATTCATTGGTATTTAATCCCCTTCAATATGAGGCCCAAAAACACAATTTAGTGCTACCAATTCCACCGTTCAGTCCATCAACCAAAAATGGAAAAAGTAAGTGTTGTTGTTGGGCTGGAATGCAGATAAGAGCTCGGGAGGCGCACGATGAGTAGAAGATGATTTATTAAATGCATCAATAAAACTTACAGGCAGAGTAAACAAGGTATGAAGGCTGACAGGGAAACAGGAACCACCAGCATGGCGCGAATGAAGAGTGAGGACCGGGCAATGTGTGTGACAGAGTGGGCTGAACTCATAGAACAGCCCACTCTGTGGAGCAGTGAGGGCGGTGCAGCGAAAAAAAGCTAGAATTAAAGTGGAAAGCTCTGAAAACAGCCACTGCTAAATGTGCAAAAAAAATTGCAGCTTTTTCAATAAAATGAGCGCATGGTTTGAAACGTGAAATGAGGACGATGAAATGGGTAAGGGAGGATGTTGAACTTTGCCCGTAAACCAACGTGCAAGTTAACTATCAAGTATGAATTTTGTAATGTGAAAACAATGGACCAAGATTTCAGTCTGTAGGTGTTTAAAGCTGGTAGAGACATACCATAAAAAAACGTACAGCTCAACTTGCAAAAATAAAGGGGTTCATCAGAGTATTAATCAGGTGGGCTGGATACGAAATGAGCGGCACAGTTTTCAGAATAATATTCATAAAGAAATGGAAATATACTGTACGCAACGAGTTCCTTTCCCTTCCCATATATACTGAGCTTTATAGTCGCCACTGAAGAAAAGCAGGGCAACAACATGTTGCCACAATTATGTTTCATGGAAATCCTGTGGTTTTAGAGTTATGTGCAGTGTTAGATGTGTTGATTAGATTTTTGTTTATATATGATGTGAAATCAGAATAAACAGATCAATATGTGTGGTTGAAATGTGACTTCCAGGGGTATTGATGCCTTTCCAACAACCACTAGACCCTTCTTTGTATTTACTCTACCATCCTGTATGCAAGAATTGAAGGTCTTCCTTCCTTTATATTTCTGAAAGGTACTACCGCTGTGTGCTGAAAGAGCTCAAGAAGCTAAACCTGGAGGCTATGGTCATCATGTACTACCCGTCACACAGAGCTCCCAACCTGGGCTTGCCGGAGCCGCTGCACGCCTCTGGGGGGTGGATGAATGAAGAGACAGTCGAAGCTTTTCAAGAATACGCAGCGCTTTGCTACCAGGAGCTGGGTACCTGGGTTCAGTACTGGATCACCTTTAACGAGCCAAACCGGATCATAGACGTTTATTCCAACGTCACAGAGAGGCACCGAGCAGCTCATAACCTCCTTCTGGCCCACGCCAAAGCCTGGAGGTTACACGAGAGGGAGTATTCCGGCGACGGGCGAGCGCTGGTGTCCCTCGCTCTTCACGCCGACTGGGCTGAGCCGGCTTACCCTTCCCTGGAGTCGCACACGGTGGCTGCAGAGAGGTTTCTCCTGTTTGAGCTTGGACGCTTCCTGGATCCGCTGCTTGGGACAAGAGAGGCGAAGCAAAAGGGACAATACCCAGATGAAATGAGGGCGTACCTGGAGGACAGAGCGAGGGGACTCGGCCTTCCCGAATCAACTCTTCCTCGTTTTACCAACGCCGAGAGACGGGAGCTGAGTGGGGCGTTGAGTTTTATCGCCCTGAATCATTTTACGACACGTTTAGTCTCTCCCAATCCGCACACACGAGACACCCTCCGAAAGAAGGCGCCCCCCGAGCACGACTGCGTGACCCTCTCAGACCCCACCTGGCCTTCCTCCAGCCAGGGTCAAAATGTGGTACCCTGGGGCTTACGGAGGATGCTGAAATGGGTGAACCAGAGGTACGGTGGAACGTTGCCCATCATTGTCACGGCCAGTGGGATTGATGACCAAGCCTCAGTTGAGGACAACCTCAGGCAGTATTACCTCAGGAGCTATCTGCAGGAGGCTCTCAAAGGTGAGCTATCCTGAGTGCCTTTTGCAATTAGAGTATAGATAACACATGGGGCAGTCTTTGTGTTAAGGATGTTGAAGCAGCTCTGTCCCTACAGGTAATACTTGTTTAATGACCTTATCACTTCCTACCATAAAAAGCAGACTTAATGAGATGGCATGAAAATAATAAAATCATAAACGAAGAGAAAGGCAAACGGTAGAGCGGCAGCTCTGATTATTGTAGTTCGATATTTTACCAACAGTGGACCTTACAGCTCGGGTTTTTAAGTGGTTTCCCACGGTGTTAGATGAGGAAAAAAAAAACTTTCTCTTTCCTTTACTTCCAGCTTACAATCTCGATGGAGTCAACTTGCAGGGTTTCTACGCGTGGAGTCTCCAAGATCGACATGAACCCAAGTTCGGTCTCTTCACCTCGACCCAGCAGAAGTCCAAAGCCAAAGCCTCCGTTGCGCTGTACAGAGAAATCATCGCCCGCAGTGGTTCTTCAGACAATAGCACGACGCACCCGTGCAAATTCAACGAGCAGCAGCAAAAATGTCTGAGGTGTGAGTGGATGTTCAAGAACAAACCGATGCTGGTTTTTGGGGGCTGCCTTCTAATAACGTCGGCCATGCTAGCTGCACTCGCCATCTTCGTCGTCATCAACAAGAGGAATGAAAGACACGACAGAGGAAGGAAGATGATGAGAGGGAGTCAATGGAGAAGAAATAAACCATCGGGATATGGGGTAGCAAGGACTGACAATGTAACCTGTAGCAGAAACAGCGCAAACAATCACAAAATCCACCTGTGCGTCCTTCATTAGTGTCTCGTTTTCTCGCAGTGACAAATGACTTTACCTGCAACATGGTTCACAAGACCTTTGTAGCTTTACTGTCTACTATAATGAAGACAGTCAATTTCTAAACGTGCCTAGAATCAACAGTACAAGAATACATGGAGTAATTTCATGAAAGCGTTATTCATTTGTGTTTAGGCTACAGACAATTAGAGACAAGCTCTAGTTTTTATCATGAGAACAGCCTTTATTCAGTCATCGTGACCATTTGCCACGTTGAGTAATTCTGTTGACATAAGATGGGGCAACAGTGCCCTCTGGTGTCGACACATGATTCTGACATTAAACGATACAGGTCTTCTTTTATTTTGAAGAAAAAAAAAAGGAACATGAAATGCAAGAGTACATCTATAAAAGACTGCATCTTTAAAAACTACAACTGGTAGAGAATTGTCAGTATATAGTTAAGTCTAGAGAATTTGTCTGTAGGAGTAAATGTATATGAAAGGAATGATACCTTGCGTTGTTTTGGCTGTTTTTTTAAATATATTTTTTTCTCCGTGTTTTACATTACCATGAGATATTAAGTGCTGCTAAAACTTCGTATAATGGAACGAAAGTGCATCTAATTTGCATAAAATAACTGATCTTTTCCAACAGAATGGTGTAAATTCACTTTAAGTCATTGCGACTTGAAAAAGAGATAAATTAAAAGGCTGTGCATTAAAACAATATTATTGTATATTTTACCTAAGTTATTTGATTATTAATAAATAAAAACAACAATAAAAAAAATCTTGTTTTATTATTATTATTATTATTATTATTATTATTATTAATAGTATTATTATTATTATTATTATTATTATTATTATTATTATTATTATATAGTATTATTATTATTAATAGTAGTAGTAGTAGAGGTAGTAATATTAGTGGGCTCGTAATAGTAGTAGCAGTTTTAGTAATAATATTAAAAATTACGTTGGTTAATTTTATAAATTTCTTTGATGGTGAACTGAAAACATGTACTTAAATTTCAAATGCAAAATATTAATTCAGCCAAATTTGAAATTAAGCGTATGACTAAGTTTCTTTCTTACTTTCTCTCTTTCTTTCTTTTCGGCAAATTAAAAAAAAATCGAATAATACTAAACATATAATAAAAATAATTAATACGTTTTCATTGTGCGCTGATCGACCAATGGGAGGCGGCGCTGACGGCCTGGGTCACATGACCCTGTCTTCTCCAGACTGCATGCAGTTTTTGGTATTAAAATGTTTTCAGTTCCACCAACCATTGTGATGTTGCACATTTGATATGACGAATACGCGTTAAGCTACTTCCCTCCAGGTTAAACTTCCCACCAACACCGGGGACTGACGAGGCAGGAGGCGGACAACGTTCCAGCTGTTATTTTTGAGTCTGTGTATTACCAAAAAAAAAAAAGAAAAAAAGAAAAAAAAAAAGTCAGGAGCTGTTGTCGGTGAAAGGAGCTAGCGCTAGCTGACTGGTCGGACTGGCGACGAGGCCCCAACCAACCAACCGGACGGGAACCCTGGGGGAACCATGGCCAATATTGCTGTTCAGAGGATAAAACGGGAGTTCAAGGAGGTCCTGAAGAGCGAAGAGGTCGGTTGTCGGGTTTGCCACTGGGAGTCGGGCCTGTATTTGTTTCACTTTTCTGCGGCTGAATGAGAGCGACGCTGGCTGACTGAAGCGGCTAGCTGGGGCTAACTGTAACGGCTGTGGTAATAAGTGGGCATAGACGCCAGCTGACAACAAGGTGCCACCCTGACGAGGCTAAGGCCGAGAAACTAATAATTGCTCTAAAATAGCCCGACATATTTCAGCTTTTAATGCCACTCTGGGAATACTATTTAGTAGGTTTCCTCCTGTAGCTGCTAAGCTAGCAGGGGCGAGCCGAGCCAGTGTTTTTTGGGAGTTGTAGTAATTGCAGCCTACTAAACCCACGTGCCATGTTTACCCAATGTTCACCCTTCTGGGGGTCGCTTAAATCGCTCTCACACATGGAGCTGGAAGCGCCATGCAACAAGTTGAGCTCAGCCTTTTTTTTCTAATCTAATGTTGCATGAGTTGGCAATTAATGGTGGCTTGTTGTTTTTGGGTTTTTTTTTTACATCCTGGTTGACAGCTTTCTCCCTGCATAATGTCTGCTCTCTTCCTCCTCCTCCAGACGAGCAAAAACCAAATAAAGGTAGACCTGGTGGATGAGAACTTCACAGAACTCAAAGGGGAAATAGCAGGGCCCCCTGACACGCCGTATGAAGGTGAGGGAGCTTTAAAGAGACTCTGCCTGCTGTTGGGTTGGGTGGGAGAAAAATCATGGTGGTGCAATTTCATTTTGTTTCTGTTTTTTTACAACGAGGCTACACTATATTTGAAAAGCTGGTTCGGAACAAAAGCTGACATTCGCTTAATAATGAAACCTGTGAAGAATTGTGACCCAAAATCATAAAAAAAGCTTAATTTCATGTCTTGGGTATTGCCGTTTAACAATTTCTAAATGGTCTGCTTTGTTTTTTTTAATGGTTTTTACAAACTTTGTCCATGCTTTTTAGTCAGCCTTCAGTTACTTCAGAATATATTTTGACCACGAAAACACGAGAATATTCTTGTAACAAAGATGTTCATCTTCCACTTCTTTCTGAAAATGAAATATAATAGTTAAATCCTGACAGTGAGCTGTAAATTATTCCTAACTTTTGATGGAATCTAGATTGACTCTCGTGGGTTCATCACAGGAAGTTCTCTTACCCCCAATAGCCAAAAACAAGTTTTCTGAAGGGCAAACGCAGCTTGTGGTCTAATCATCCATCGAGCTAAGAGCAAAAATGAAATGCAGTACAGCTTCAGTTTTTGGGTATCTTAGAATGCAATCAATCGATATGTCATTCTCGGTTAATCTAAAAAGAGATACTCTTAGTAAATTAACATAGCTCAGTTTACATATTTTTTTGTAAAGTGTTCGCTTGATTACTGCCAAAGCTGGGGTTGATTGTAATTGGGTTGGGGGTGAGTTCTTTCAGCAAATTGCTGAGTACCCCGGTTAAAGAATATTGAATTACTAAATGAGTCGAACATTTTTTTTTTTTAAATAATCGATTAAGGACAAATATTTTGATTAATTGTGTTGGTGCAGACATGCTGACAGTTACAGTACAGACCTGACAGCACAGCTTTATCAACTAACAGCTTTGACATGCTCATTAACTAACACTGTACAGTTAATTGAAAGAGGGCTGCTTGATAGTGCAAAAAGAATATTCAGATTGTTTTGGTCAGTAGGGAAACCATGATTTTATTTATTTAACCAGGTAAAAGCTTCATTGGGAGTAAAGTCTTTTCAAGAGGGAACAGGCAGCATAGCAGCTGTATAGTTATAAAAATGTATATTCTCCCCTCTCTGTCAGTAAATATATATATATATATATATATATATATATATATATATATATATATATATATATATATATATATATATATATATATATATATATATATATATGCAAGTATATAGGTTTAAGAAAGCGTATGTATACAATTTTAACTAAACACACATATGACAGTTTTATTATTTATTTATTTCATTAATGTTATAATTCTTGTTTTTTTCTGTTTACTGTAGTACCCTTGAAAACATCTGTCTGTCTATCATTTTAAAACAGTACAGTAATACTTGAAACTAAATGTTGTCTTTATATAAAAGAAAATACTGAGAGAGGGGAGAATAGCCTATAAAAGAGGGGCTCTAAAGATAACATGGTTTAAAAATTAAATCTGTATTGCCAAACTATTCACAATTGTTGTTATATTTAATTTAGTTATTTTATTTGCTTATCCCTCCTACTTTGAGAACAATGTCTTGATTGTAAGCAATAATAAAAAGATAATTACAAAAAAGTGTGTTCACACAAATCAGTCAAAAAAAGTCAAAAGTAAAAAAATCTAAAAGTATAAGACGTACCTAAAAGCAACTACACGGAAAAAGTCTCTTCTGTTCCGGGTCTTTCAACGGCGCCTCGAATCCCCCAACAGTCACAAGTCCAGGCCGTTTTGATTCGGTCTGGAGAACCGTCCCAGCGGAGCAGGCGGCACATTTAAAAGCTCTCCTCTCGCTCTCTGAACAGACAAATGATCAAAAGCTTGAGAACGCAGCACAAAAAGACTGTGGGATCTCATCTTAGACGTTTTCAGATACAAAAAGGAAGTAGCCTCCGTATACATTTATAGAGGCTTTCTTTTAAAGTGATTATTCATCAAATTTGGAGGAAAAATGTATTTAATGCACCCAGACTCAAACCTTCTCTGATACTTTCTTCTTGTCTAGCTGTATGCATTCAAATGTGGGCTATCTAAAAAAAAAATTAAGCAATTTAGCGACCTTTACTTACCAGTCTTGTACATGATGTGTTTTTGATCGCATCTACGTGACAGACTGTGATCTCATATCTGCCTTGGTGATGCTGCAAACGTTCTCTTTTCCTTGTTCTTAACATGCATCAGTCGGGAGACATTTCAAAATAATGGCATACTTGCAAAGCGGAATATGTCAGAATAATAGCACACAGTCAAATGACAGTTTTTTTATTGACAATTTAATGAATTGCAAAGCCCTATATTGTATGACTATAATTGTCGCAATATCAGTGTGGCAATATTGCCTTTTCAATAAGTGCTTGGATGGCATTTTTGGGAGCCGACGGCATTTCAGTGGCCATGCATTAAAGCTCTGCTTGCCAAAAATACAGTATATTAGTCAAGTTAGATGGACTTTCACTGTCGTTTATGCTACACTTTGGTTAACTGCAGCCAGTAACTTTATTGTAATAATAAATGGATATATCGAAATGTTGTTTTCTTAATTATGTGCAGCTCTGTTCTCAGCTGAAGCTGCACAATAAATTTAATTGGAAGAGTCTTCCAAATGACAGTTGAAAATGAAATGACTGTTTGATGAATATTCGGCAAGCACCTTTCCGCTGGCATGCAGTATTTGCCTCTTACAACGTCAGTTTTAAATATTTTGGACGGTTGTTTAAATTGCTTAAATATTTCAGTCACTGTTCCTCATTGCGTTTCTGCTTTCGTTCCTGACAGGAGGTAGATATCAGCTAGAAATCAAAATTCCAGAGACGTATCCATTCAATCCACCCAAGGTAAGGATCCCTTTGTTTTCTGGCAACTAGTAACCTACCTGGTGCATGAAGAGATTCCTGTCACCCTGCCCATCTACCCATGGTTCCTTGCTCCTTTCATTGCCTCAGGTGCGGTTCATCACAAAGATCTGGCATCCCAACATCAGCTCAGTCACAGGTGCAATATGTCTGGACATCCTTAAAGATCAGTGGTGAGTAAATCGACGCCAAGATTTTTATCCCCCCCCCCCAACTGTGTAAGAAGGAATATAAACCTAGTACTAAAAAGATCATTTAACAACCCATTATTTCTGTGATCCATTCTAAATGTAAAAAGGTAAAACAGCTTTTTTTTTTTTTTTTCGCTTAAAGAATCAGTAGTTTTTCATAATTTTGACAGACCGTGAGGCTGATGGACCATATAATTTACAGCAATATAATTACTACATGCAGACCTTCTGTCGCTTCGTCTTTTTCTCCCACCACCTTCCCTATGGGAGAGTTTGGTGTTCTTGCTCATACACGGCAGCTCACTTTCTAACACCGGTGGAGTGTATCAGAACCTTAAAGATATGTAACACGTAATATGCTTCTTAAAAAAGAGCAAAAACCATTTGATCATGATAAAATAAGGTCATATACACCAAGCCTCCATCTTGATAGTCCTTTTTGAGCCGAAAACGAATCCCCTCTCGGGCGCGATCAAACAAATGTAAACAGACGTGGCGACATCTAGTGGCAGTATCGCAGAACTATCACAATCCCGGTTTGCTTAATTTATAAATCAATTGTAAATAATGCCGCAGTAAAGTGGCAGCTCAGCATGATCGTAACCAACCTTTTATTAATTAAATACACCCATCTACAGCAACTTTAAGAGCCTAATAGCAGAACATTTTCTCACGTCAATCAACTGCGGTCACATCTGAGCCTCAGCAGGTTTAGCGTCCACTTCAGTGATCGCCAGCGTTCATACTGTATTCCCAGCGACATTCAGGTCTTTTCCCTCTGATTCATATATTTGTGCTTTGTTTACTAACAAATTGAGCGAAATCAAAGCATGAAACACCAAAATAACAACCAATACACCAGCAGGCGGTGATATCTTTCATAAAAACTTTGTATGCAGCCAGAGTGAGCTACTGACATCAAGTAAAAAGTCAAATAACGTGGCTATGCATTTTTAAGTAGACAGACGGAGTCAACCCAACAGAGCTGTTGAACAGAGTCCTGTTGATGAATGCCACACATTACAGAATAAAATGATGGTGGCCTGACGTCCCCCCCCACCCCCCCACCCCCTGCGTCTTTGCTCACCTGTCCTTACTGCATTTTCGCTGCTGAACTCTGAACAGTACAGCGGTCTTTAAGCTCCGCTAAATATCTACATAGTCTCATTTTAACTGTACCGCTGTTGTTGATGCCATAATATTATGGCAACGCTATAAAAATGAACCTGCTTCCAAACTTTTCATCTTGTTTAAGCACTTTGCATTGTCTTTATACAGAAATGTGCTATATAAATAAGCCTTGCTTATAGATTGGATGGCTCAATGTGGAGCATGAGTGAGTGGTGATTGGTTAATTGTTCAGTGCACACATCTGTCTTTGTTCGTCATCTCTGAGCTGGCTTCATTTGTTGCTCGGGGGGGATTTGTCGTTTCAGGGCAGCAGCCATGACACTGAGGACGGTCCTCTTGTCATTACAAGCCTTACTGGCGGCAGCAGAACCAGATGATCCACAGGATGCTGTGGTGGCCAATCAGGTGTGTGTTTGTTTGATGGGTTTTAGTCGCCTAATGTTATTTATCGCTGGTGTTTATTCATATTAAAACCTTTTTGAGCGCCTCTTGTTAGCATCCACACCGTAAACCTATCGGTTTACTGTAGATGGAGTCGGTCTGTAAACTGCAGGAATCTGGCTACTTGACATGATCCAAACAGAACCAGAAATCTCTTTAAAAGCTGTCTGCTGAGCCCCCGCTTAAACGAGCTGCTCTGTTTTCTGTTTGTTGACCACACAGTACAAGCAGAACCCAGAGATGTTTAAACAGACGGCAAGACTCTGGTCTCACGTTTACGCAGGAGCTCCCGTCTCCAGTCCGGAGTACACACGCAAAATAGACAAACTCTGTGCCATGGGCTTTGAAAAAGTGAGTTTACTTTATACTTTGGTCGTCTTTTTTTCTTCTTCTTCTTCTCGCCACGCTGCCGCATGTTGCTGCAGATTAAACTCCGCCTTTCTCCCTGTCCCCAGAATGCAGTAATAGTGGCGCTGTCGTCAAAATCCTGGGACGTGGAGACGGCGACGGAGCTCCTCCTTAGTAACTGAATTTCGACGCCCGTCACGTTCCTCGGGATCCACACGTCAGTCTTCAGCCGTACACACCCTCTCTCCTCCAAAAACTCCTGCTGTCTGAAGGCCAATCCTGCTCGATCCCACCCTCCTTTTTACGTCGGACAGATCCCCCTTGTTCCCTCCCCCCCCCGTGACATCTCCTCCGTCACCTCTGCTGTACCACACTCCAATCATCTGCTCCGTCAGCTCTTACCTCTGGTTTCTTTAAGGCTTCTCAACACTTAGTGATACAATCAGAAATCCACATCGAACGCCGTCTCCGAAGCAAAGTAGAAACCAAGCCCCGGCCACATCTGTCACTCTGTCCCAGTTTTTTCTGGCTGTCCAAGAAAGCGGCTGTCAGCGGCTTCTCCTTGCCTATGCAGTGCATTTATTTTCATTCATGCTCACCTCTTGGAGAGGGTTTATGCCATTCAGGGCAGTTCTGTTCCAGTTTTCGGACCCCCATACTAATTCAGTACACTTTTGGCTTGCTTTCACCAGGGAGATTAAGATCTCGTTTGAAAATTCTCGTGCTCGGATCATTCGGGTTTTCGTGTGTTCGGACACTCTTTAAGAGGATAGACGAGAAAAGGAACGTTTTGCTAGCGATTTATTGTAATGTGGGTATATTTAATTTGAAAGAAGAAAGCAGCGGGGGGTAAAAAGCGGTCCCCTTTTTTGTGCCGTCATGGAGGAATTCAGCACATGCTGTAGTACGCCGTGTAGGTCGGCTTATTCTGGAAAACAGCTCATTAGGTGTCTTGCAGGCGTCCTCGCAGTAGCCATCCTCATGCCAAGTCCCCCCCCACCCTCACCAGTCAACATCTGGCAGCTCCTCTAGGAGACTCCTCTCCTCCACTTTTGCCACACATGGCTTGAAATTACTTTCTTCATCCGGGCTTCTCCCTTTCTTTTTAAAACACTTTTATTCAGGAACATGGATGCGTTTGATTTGTTGTTTTTATTCCGAGAGAAAGAAGCAAACAAAATTGATGTTCAACGCGACCCGTGACAAGTCTAGAAGAATAAGACCTCATCTTAATTGCATCAACAAATAAATGTCAATGACCAATCTGTAAATAAAAAGATTAAAGTCTGTGTAAAATAACCTGTGCTCTGCTTTTTTCTTTTTTCTGTTGATTTACAATTATGATTCGTTTCTATGCAGAAATATTTCAACCTTTTTTGAAGTTTCTGCATATATTCAGCCCTTCTGAGTCTTTACTTTGTAGAATCAATATTTGATGCATATTTTTCTTCCAGCCTTCCCTGTCTAGAGACTAGACGGGGAAGTTAAAGCTAGTTCAAGTGTCAACAACAGATTCTCTATTTGGTTTTGGTCTAGACTTTAACTGGGTATAACCCACAGAACAGGCTTTGGTCTGAACTATTGTAGCCTTTGTGGATGATGTTCTGCTGGAAAGTGGACCGCTGTCCCAGTCTCAAGTGTTCCGCTGCCTTTATGTATTTCCTTAAAATGCGAGTTACTCTCTGATGGACTGGTTATGTGTCAGGACGGATATCTTAATTACTTAATTGGATCAAGCTTGAATTCAGCATCAAAGCTGGCAGGTGACTGGTGCGATGGTAACGTGTCTTTACGTAACCACCAACCATATTTGGATCATTTGTGTTTCAGGGTGTGTGTGTTTAATGTGCGTGTGAGGGGGTGCACATGAGTGAGTTGTGAGAATGCTAGAAGGCCCGGCAACACAGCTCTCCTGTGAGATTTTCTTTTCAAGAGCAGCAAAAAGGCAGACTTTGCTCCAGAAGGCCGCGGCGGCCCTCCTGGCACAAAGACAGGAGGCGTCGCCTCAGTGCGGCCATACGCCCGCGCTGAGGTAGGTTGCCAGTGAAGCCAAGAAGCAGCAGTACCCAGGCAGGAGAGCCACAGGGTGAGACGTAGGGTACCGAGGCCTCACTGCTCGCTGACAGCAGTCTTCCCAATCCCAAAGCTCTAGCGTTTCTAGTGTATTACTACTGAGATGCAGGACGGGGCCAAATGTAGCAGATGGGAGAGACGGCGTATGGTGCTCCATGCCTGCAAGGTTCATCGTCCCACAAATCAAGACCCTATGGTGTGTGGCGTTGTGTATGTGAAAGAGGAGGGATTGAGCACAAAGGCACCCGCACAAATCCCTCTGGGGGACCAGCTCCCTGACTGGCCCCCTCTTGTCTCACCCATGCCCACATCAATACAGCGCCAACCGAGGCCAGGGGGGAGTTCCCACAAAGCAGTCTGGGAAAATCGCCATGACCCACTAGACCAGGCAGGACCCCGGGTACCATGTCGTTCCAGGCAGGTGTGCCCAGCCTCCAAGACACCGCTGTCCACCCAAATACTGTAACCCACCTCCCAACCCCAGACCCTATTCTAAAAGTAAAAATCCTAAATAGTTGGGTACAACACAGTTTTTGTCTTTTACCACACTTTTTACATTACATTTAATTTCAAAGTAAATGTGACCACATTTATCCCGTGACTTTTACTGAAATGCAGACTTTGGCGTGCCAAAATTTGCTTTTAATTAATTTATCAAAATTGACTAAATACACCAAAAGTTTTCAGAGAAAGACTGACCCAACTCCTGTTGTTATTTTTATATGTTGTTTTTAGTCAAACCCCCCAGGGAGATCTATCTATCTATCTATCTATCTATCTATGAAATGTAGTCTGCATATAACCCATCCCTTAGGGAGCAGTGTGCTGCTGACACTGAGTGGCGAATGGGGAGCATGCTGTGGTCAGGGGTTTGCTCAGAGACCCAGAGTGACATACTGAGTTTTTAACTGCTGACCTTTGGGGCCTCTCCTGAACGCAAAACACCCGGCTCTCTAACCACTAGACCTCCACATACTGTATATTAATAAGTAAGAAACCCATTGGGAACAGCCATTTTCCTGTGTAGTGTGTTATATAAAGGATTCTGTATTGTATAAGCTGAAGGATGGAAATTTGGATCATTCTAAACTAATTTGTGCAACATTTTTCTGCAAAAATTAAAATCTGTGCCGGTAGATAAATCAACATCCCATTTACTGATTGTAACTGAGATTATGTATACCTGGCACTATTTCTGCGTTTGGAAATTCAAATCCTAAAATGTTAGCCTTTTAAATTCCTATGCATGGAGGTTTAGATGTCCACATATTGATATGTTAGATCTAAGCTGTTCAACAAAGTCTGGGGTGGTTTAGCCAGAATCATCGAGAAAATGTAGTTTATTTCAGGGAGCACCATCATTTTAATTGCAGACCCGCTCCCCTTTAGGTGAGAAAGGGAGAGCTCGCCACCGTTTGATGTCCTCTTCTATAATTGTGTTGGCTCATTCAGCCTGTTAGACATATTGATGACAAGGTAGCGCATGTTTCCAGCCTGTAAAGGAATAGTCAGATAGATAAATGTTAGGCAGGACAGGCTTTTTGTTTGCTCCAACTGATCTGAAGAGCGGTCGGTGTTATTGTCTCTGTAAGAGAAGGCTTTGCCTTTTTCAACTCATCAGCATATAAACATATTTTTGTATTCCATTGGCTGTTTCAATTAAAAAAATATTTTTGCTTTGACCAGTGGTTCAATGAATGTAGCGAACATTTCCAGTTAACCTTGTCAAACGCCTTCTCTGCATCTAATGAAACAATTAAACCATTTTTATTCTGGAATTTTTAAGTATAGTATAACAGATTGATGAGTCTTTCTGTATTATTTAAACCATACCGGGCAATTTATTTATTACAAAATCCAGTCTGGTCAGCATGTCTAAAATGAGAGATTATCTTTTCAAACCTTGTGGTTAATGTTTTGCCGATGATTTGAAGTTCTGCCTTTATAAGCAGAGGTGGTCAGAGTAGAAACAACTGCTAAAGTAAGAGTAGCACTACTTCATCATATTTCTACTCAAGTAAAAGTAAAACGTAGCCAACCAAGAAATTTCTCAAGAGTAAAACAGTATTCGGGTGGAGGGCTACTAAGTAACTAATCATAACATCCAATGTAATATTTAAAAGTGATGTAACCGGGCAGACAAAAATATGAAAAAGTACAAATTCTGGTAATTTAAATCCACGCATGGAATGCTAATACAAAATACAAAAATATAAATAAATAAATTACAAAATACCAAATTGAGACAGGTGAAACCAATACTTTACAGCAGTTATATACAGTATATTAGAACAGTACAAAGTCTTTCCAAAAACAATATCTACTGTTTCTTGCATATTCACTTGACCCACAAATGGCTCAATGATCTCAGTAGATAGAAAGTAGCATTAAAACAACAAAGCTTGTGAACAAACAAGAAGTCTCATTTTAATATAAACTGTAAGTGTGTCTCTCTAGTGTATTTTTGGTTAAAATAAGAGTTTTTATTCTGATGTTGCTCACGATAGGTGGCCAAAAATCTTACTCAAGTAGGAGTAGTGATCATTTTAAATGATTCTACTCAAGTAAAGGTAAAAAGTACAGTGCAGTAGAACTACTCCCAAAAGTAAATTTTGTTCAAAAAGTTACTCAAATGTAACTGAGTAAAAGTAACTAGTTACTACCCACCTCTATTTATAAATGATCTCTGGTGGAAGTGGAATCTCATCACTGCTTGAAGATTTATGTTTGCACAATTCATGTTTGGAGGGAGGACCGAGCTTTCTTGAGTTTCTCTGACCATCTGTTGGAAGGTGGGGGCCAGCAGGGGCCGGTGAAGCCACCAGGTCCTGGAGCTTCGCCATCACAACTTTAATGACTGCTTCATGCAGTTTGCTTGCTGCCAGGGGTAACCCCAGAACCTTATGTGGTTCATTTCATTTAAGATTAACTTTCATTTAAGATTAACTTTGATGTTTAAAAAAACATCTAAGTCAGCATTGTAGGGATCATTACTGAGGATGGATTTGGAAAGAAAAGTATAAATTTGTATTAATAAACACCATTAGTATAGAGTTACTGTGAGTTATTGTTTAAATTGTTATTCTTTTCAATTTATTTGCAACACTTTTGCTCGATGTATTATTATGGTCAATATTCTCCAGCCATAGCCTCAGTATTTGCTCTTGTACTCTTGCTTCTACTTTTCTTTTGAGTTCTAATTTTAGTGTTCTTATTTTATTTAACAGTTTTACTTGCTGGACTGTAGCATAAGTAGTTTCTCTCTTTCATTTTTTGCTCTAGTTTGTATTCAATAGCCCCCCCTCCCCCTTATGTGATGAATAAGAAATTATTTTGCCTCACATAACAACTTTGGCTGCCTCCCCAGAGGACAACAGAATCCAGAGATATTAGGCTGATCATTTATTTTCATTAACTCACAGGGATTTAACCTGCAGGGGTTTACTTTGCAGTTAAAATGGTGCAAACAGCTCAGTTTACAAAACATCCACTGGCTAAGCATATCCTAAATTGTGTGGAGTCACATTACTGCTTTAGCATTCAACCCCTGCATAGTTTATTTTTTTCTGGCTTCTGCAGTCTTAAGACGGATATTTGTGAGCTGTTTTCACATTCTGTTTTGTCTTTTATTGAGGGGAAGTAGAAAGCAAGCACAACAGATGGCCTGTTTAATAGCAATTTGTGCCTGTGTTGAATCTCCTGGCACTAAGCGGAACATTTTTCACCTTACTTGCACCAAATATCACCGTGATGAGCTCTGTTTGGATTTAATTATCCTGCTTGGCGAAATTCAAACTACCCCTAGGCGAATTGTTCTGTTGCATGCTGGATGTAAGCATCTCACGAAATGTGTGGAAATAAGTTCCCGAAAATGTAGCTTTAAGGCTTAATATGCCAATGTTGTGAGATTTGAAGTTACTGTATTGCACCCTGTGCAGAGCTACTTTTTAAATTCATGGAGTCCATGAAAATTTGGGGCTTCTTTCTACGCCCACAGGGTTCGAAATTATTTTTACTGGCTGTACTATGTACACACACACACCATAATTAATATTTGGATGATGGTCCCGTAGCAAGGTGCAGAGAAACCAAATGCCTGCAGGTCTTGGCATACTTTTGGTCAGATAGTTGACCTCTTTTTTTAGGATTAGCAGAGTTCATTTAAATCGTTTAAATAATTAGAATTTCAGTGGGCGGCTCAGATGAAAAAGGTCTTTACAGATATCACCTTATGTGGTAGATCAAACCAATGTAAATTAGGCTGTGAGGATTATGTGTGCACTGTATGTGTAACCTTTAAACTGTGAAGGTGTGATGAGAAGTAAAGAGGACATTTTTAATTGGTATTTGCTATAACAAAGGCAAAGATAATGATGACTAAAACGTGGCTAACTGGACCCAGCTGGGTCCTGGCATCCCCAGAGGTTTGAGCCTTTTCCATGTTTTCAATAAGAGTCTATGTCATGGACGTTCAAGGAGCATAACATTAACTTACCTTGTCCATTCTAAAACCAGTTTTGATGAGTTTGGGATTGTTGGATTGTAGGAACCCCAACTCTGTCAGAGTTCCCACCATCTGACCCAAACTGTCGCCCTAAGATCAAAGCGAATTCCTGTGAATGTCCAAGAACAACCCAGGAACCATCAACACTCAAGGCTGCAATGAACTAGAAACTTTAATAATAACATTGTCTCTGTCTACATTGATTTTAGTGTCTTGCCACTGTTGATTTACAGGATGTTGACCAAGCAAAATGGCCATTCTCCTAGATCAATAGCTTCAAATTTGACTAAAACTTGCAGATACCCACACATATAAGCCACATGCTGGAAAAAGGTTTTATTGACATGAGAAAAATGAACCTGTTTTGTCAAAATGGCAATGAGAATGCTTGGCAGTGTCAAACTGAAGGAGGGGGGCTGGGTTGGCAGGGTAGACCCTGGGCAGGCCGCCAGTCTATCACAGGGCAACTGAACATCTGGACTGGTAACACTTGGACCCAACTGGATGTTCCAACATGGTTATGATGCCAAACATACAACAACACTGGCTCTGGAATGAATTACATTAAGATCCAGGAAAAGCCCGATCCTAAGCAGGGTTGAAATTGCATCAGCTACGGCATGTTAAAAAGCCTGATCCTTGCCAGGAAACCTACCTGTGTAAACAAGCTCCACCAGTCCAACCAATAGCAATGGTCGACCATCCAGCCAGAATGATGTCAGGACCTTTTTGATGGCCACAGAGGTGTGTGGGTTTTCAGAAATCCCCCCCCCCCCAAAAAAAAACACTTATCCAGATATTAGTGGCATTGAATGGATGCATTTTAGCCTGGCTGGATCACAGGAAACATGCCATAGGTTCAAACCCATGCATGCAAATATTGTTTAAAAATTAATCTGTTCATTTAATGGAGTCCTATTTACCACCCTAAACAAAATAATTCAGATTAATGCTTTATTGTGTGTTCCAACAATGTCTTTCCATCATAAATCTGTTAGTTGTGCCCTGCTAAGTGAATATGAACTTCTCATTGCCACCGTTTATTACCTGAAATCCTTCTGATTGACCCAAAAGTTAACTTCAAAGTTTAGTAAAGAAAGTCACTGTGCGGCAAAGCACTGTTAAAACAGCACTTTTTATTTTTATTTTTGGGAAAGCTGATATCTATGATAGTAATACATTTTTCTTACATTATTTGTTTTATTTACAGTTCCTTAAATTAGCTAATTTCAGAATCCCACCATGCTTTTTTCTTGTGCTTGTTGACGGTGTTGCATGCGTGATGCTGCCGTCCGGCTGGGTGCATGTTTGACAGTGGGGGAAAAAAAAAAAAGTTGTGCGTGTGTAGTGAGGCGATGATTCGTGGGCATCCTGTTTCCCTCGCTCCGCTGCTGCCATGTGATAGCCAGAGTTGGTTTCCCTGTCCGCGTCAGCTAGACACGCTGCCTCCCCCGCCAAGCAGCGAGAGCTGCAGGGACGGCCGGATGAAACGGTGCCCCGCTATCTACAACTCGGTTCAACTGGGGTTGAACGGCCGCCATGTAAGCCTTTTAGGGGACGGGAGCTGTTGGATTTCTGCTTTAAGTTACCTTCGCTTTGATCTCGGAGATATCCAGAGATGTTCAAGATGATCCAGGTAATCTGTTTGACAGTGCTGCTTCCAGAAGGTGAGTTGGGAACATTGTGTTTTTTTTTCTTCTTCCTCGCCTACAACTCTGGCCTTTTCACATGTTTTTGTGGATAAAGTAAAACATTTTCTATCAAAGAGATACAGTTTTACAGATGCATGAGGCTTTTAAACCATTTGGTTGAATAATCTGTTGATGCAAACGCAGTTTGATTATAGAAGTTGGCATATACAAACAATAAAGAACAGATCTCCCAGCAGGGGCGGTTCTAGACAGGGGCCAACAGGGGCCCATGCCCCTGTAGAAATGGTCCTGGCCCCTGTTATGGCCCCTGTACTGAAGACATGATAATAAATAAACTTCTCATAATTGTTTCCAATGGTAAAGAAACCATAACTGACTGGTCCCTTTGACCAATATTATTTTTTACCTATGCAGTTTTACACTAAAAAGAATTTAAAACTTAAGATGTTCCATGTTTAGCTTTAGCCGTATTGAGCTGGGGGCAAAGTTTTCAACTGCTAGATCAGGGGTCAGAAACCTGCAGTTCCAGAGCCACCAGTGGTTTACTTAATATTATTACACATTTAAATATTGCCATTTTATTGTTTTTTTTTATTTTTTTGTTCTGTGCCCCTGTGAAAAAACACTGGCCCCACCTTGGCCCCCCTGGTAAATTTGGTCTAGAACTGCCACTGTCTCCCAGCATTAGAAAAAATATTAAAACCCATGTCTTACAGCGTGGGAAAATAAAAACACTTTTGCAAGCATCTAAACAAAACTCTTAAAAAAAACATAACCTCTTTATTTTTTCTCTCAGTGGTGCTCTGCGCTCAGGGTCACCATGCCCAGAAGCTCCTGAACGACCTGATGGAGAACTACTCCAGTGCCCTGCGGCCCGTGGAGGACACAGACAGGGCGCTCAACGTCACCCTGCAGATCACCCTCTCTCAGATCAAAGACATGGTGTGTACCTACCGAGTCATGGCTCAGGATCTACTGTACGCTGAAATGGCCCCGCGTCAGAGCTTCCCACACCTTTCAGAAGCTTCACGCAGCATAAAACAATTACTGAAGCAAGCAAAACCGTTTTAAAAAGTCCAAATTATCTGGGCTTAAAATACAGTTCCGAGGCAAACTATGGGATTGCATTTGTTAATTCTGAAAAAGTAGCAAACACCGAAATGAACCGTCAGCATAAACGTTATAGGTCAGTTAATTAGTGCTGCAAAACCTAATAGTTACAAGATTAAATAAATTAGCTAAAACCTCACAAAACACAATGAAAAAAGTCAAACAGAAATAAACAGGCTTATTGGTGCTGAGTGTTTCCCACGTCTGGGTTTTTCTCTGAATTATTGTCACTGCATTGACGCAGCGAACCCCTCGCAGCTTTTAACCGCAGACGACGCTAAACGAGAGGCGGACCCCTGCTGCTGTTAAAACCTCCTTGCATGGCCTGCTTGATTTCAGCTGCTTCACATTTCCCGTTCAGGTTCAGCGCCGTGCCACCCCTCAGTGAATCACCGGCTGAATTGTGAATGTGTTTAGCCAGACCGCGCGCCACTTTAATGTAATCTATCTACCGGGATGTCTCATTGTTCTATCAGAGCACACATGAAAGAGAGCTGAGCAAAAGTCTGGGCGAGGGTGTTTTGTTACCCCATGCGGCGGTGTGTTCATTGGTTATGGGCCCTCATTCACCTGATATTGACAGATGACTCTGGACCTCTGTTGTCTTAAACATTAGAGTCTCTCTTGCCAAGCAGCGCCGTGGAGCAGCAAAGAATGACGTGTAGAAGGATTTGCTTTAAGTCTGTCGGCTACTTTTAGAAGTTTAGATAACTTCTTTTCTTGATATGATGATTTTTTTTTAAAATATATTACAAAGGGGGAAAAAAAACAGCAACTTCTATGGAAAGTATCTCAGAATTCACAGCAGGCTGCTGCAGGGAAGGTAATCCAAGTCCTTTCCTAACAACCCCCAGAATATAAGCGTCTGTATTCCTTTAAACATTACAACCACAGAGGTAACAGTTTAGTTTGTGATTCTGTGTAACAGGAAAAAAAACAAAATACTGCAAAACTGTGATGTGGAAGCAACATTATAATTGGTTTTCAATTTTTCTTATGAGTAGATGAGTAAAAAAACCAAAAACAAAGCATGTAGTGCACTTGTATTCAACCTCCTTCACCCGGATAAAACATCCCCGAGTCAGAACTTTGCAGATAGAACCACCTTTACAGCAATTACAGCTGGAACTGTTTCTAGGTCTGTCTCTATCAACTTTGCACTTTCAGAGACTCTGATTGGAAGAAGAGCATCTGGGAACAAGTCTTGCTACACATTATCAGCTGGATTTAGGGCTGGGCTTTGACTGGGCCATTCTACGTATACATCTGTGCCTCCATTGTAGCTCTGGCTGTTTAATTGTGCCATCCTGTTAGAACGTGAACCTCCAGCACAGGCTCAAGCCTTTTGCAGCTATTTAGATCAACCATCTCCCATTCAACACTGAACGGCTCACCTGTCCCCGCTCAAGGACAGGCTTGTTTTTGTAGGTTTGCAGTTTTGAAATACTCTTGCCGTTTTTAGATGATGGTTCAGCTCTGCTTTTTGAGAAGTTGGATTCCTGTCGAGATTGAATTAGGAAAAACTCAGGAGGCCTCTATTTACTAATTAGGGGATTTCTGAAGGCAATTAGTTCCGCAGGATTTTATTTAATGGTATCAGATTAAAGGGGGCTGAATAAAAAATACAATTACTGAAAACCCTGTATCATTTTCCCTCTGCTTCTCAACACTGGGCTGCAGGTCTACCACATACATTCCCAATAAAACAAATGCATGTTTATTGCTGTAATGTTAGAAAAGGTGAAAAAGTTTCATGTTTTCTAAAGATTTTTGCAAGAAACTGTGACCTAATGTAAAGTTTATTACTACTTAGGAGTATTTTTGACGTAATTTAGAGTTTCATCAAAATATACCATATGCATTTGCATTTTGTTTGTGTGTTTAAATCCTTTGACTCTCTGCTGTGCCTTTGTTTGTGTGTGTGTGTGTGTGTGTGTAGGATGAGAGGAACCAGGTGCTGATTGCCTACCTGTGGATTAGGCAGACATGGCACGATGCCTACCTGAAGTGGAATAAAGAAGACTACGACGGTCTGGATGTCATCCACATTCCCAGCAGCCTGGTGTGGAGGCCCGACCTCGTCCTCTATAACAAGTACGCCAGTACGTCGTCCGACACAGACGTGTTCACGCCATCTGGACCTGGTTTGGCCTGTTTGGACGGATTCTCGTCAAATTTGCACATGGAATCCTTTCGTTCGTCTCATCCAGTTGTTTTAAACAGCTGTTTTTTTTTTTGTTTCGTTTTGGTGGGAGTCAACAGTTTATTTATTTTTTCTTTGCCTCCTTCAGAGCTGATGATGATTTCTCCGGACCGATGGACACCAACGTGAGGCTGCGCTACAACGGAGAGATAACGTGGGACGCTCCTGCCATCACCAAGAGCTCCTGTGTTGTGGACGTCTCCTATTTTCCGTTTGACAGCCAGGAATGTAACCTGACGTTTGGCTCCTGGACGTACAACGGCAACCAGGTACAGCGATAGGGAGCTCATGTGTGGGGTTATTTTTCCTGCAGCGGCATATTTTATTATATCATTTGCTACAATTTCAACTTGTCCTCAATCGTCCACACTTCCAGGTAGACATCATTATGGGCATGGACAGCGGTGACCTCTCAGATTTTGTGGAAAACGTGGAGTGGGAATGCCACGGGATGCCGGCCACCAAGAATGTGATCATGTACGGCTGCTGTTCTGACCCATACCCAGACATCACCTACACGGTGCTCCTGCAGCGCCGCTCCTCCTTTTACATCTTTAACCTCCTCCTTCCGTGCTTCCTGATCTCCTTCCTGGCTCCTCTGGGCTTCTACCTGCCGGCAGACTCCGGGGAGAAGGTTTCCCTCGGGGTGACGGTTCTCCTGGCTCTCACCGTGTTCCAGCTCATGGTGGCTGAGAGCATGCCACCATCAGAAAGTGTGCCTCTTATAGGTGACTGTTTTTTTTTTTTTTACCGTCTTTATGCAATTATAAACCGAATAAAGCATAATTCTGTAACAGATTTGTACTCGTTCCACAGGGAAGTACTATATTGCCACCATGACCATGGTCACAGCCTCCACAGCGCTCACCATTTTCATCATGAACATTCACTTCTGTGGCGTGGAGGCCAAACCTGTCCCGCACTGGGCAAAAGTGCTCATCATCGACTACATGTCGAAGATTTTCTTCGTCTACGAAGTGGGCGAGAACTGTGCTTCTGCCCCCTCCTCCTCCTCCTCTTCGTCTTCTCAATACCTCCAGGATGACGTTTGCCACCAGCAGGTTAACGCTCACATTCATGCAAATGGAAAACCCAGGGGTCACGGCAGGCAAGAGGACCAGCAGGGCCACAGATACCCCCGATCCCAGCCCTCCAGTCAGCAGCAACAGCAGCAGCAGCAGAACAGGATCAAAGTGCAGCACCACATCTCAAGAGAAGAGAGCAGCCACCTCTCCAGATCTGCACCGGGTAGGTATGAAGGCCCCAACGGTAAGATCCCAATGAACGACTGCTTCACGGAAGACCAGAAACCTCCGGGTCCTCCCGAGGACCAGAGGTTTCCATGCTGCCCCGAGGACAAAAAGCCTCCGCCTCAGGGCCCCGCGGTGACTTTGGGCCCCTGTGTGTTCTGCAGGTTTGGCAGCGGCTTTCCCAACGTGGACACCAAGCTTGTGCGCAACGTGGAGTACATTGCTAATTGTTTCAGAGAGCAGAGGGCCACGTGTGCCAAGGGGGCGGAGTGGAAAAAGATTGCGAAGGTGATGGATAGGTTCTTTATGTGGATTTTTTTTGTCATGGTCTTCCTGATGAGCATTCTTGTCCTCGGCAAGGCGAAATGACCGAGCAGCTAGGCTGGAGATTTGACCCAATCAACATTCAATGGAAAATAAGAATAATTAAAAAAAAATACATGAATTCAAAAGGATGGTTCCCCGTTTTGTTTAAACATTTGCAGTTAAAAATGTGTGGGAGTTGATTTGTTATGTTGGAAGAATGATAATAAGAATAGAAAACGGCACAGAAAATGTTTGTTTCGTTGGATTGCCATGCAATATGTAGGGTTTCTACAGTTTCCATTATTTTTTAATTCAAGACTCAAATTGTCAAATGTCTCATTTTATTTCAGACCATTAAATTACAAATGTTTAACGTGATTGGGTCCCTTTTTTTCTCACAATGTTTTTGTTTAGCATCAGTGTTAAAAGGCAATAAAATCTCAATATATAGAAAATTGTTTTCTTGAAACTACTGACAAATTCTTTATGTTTTTATCTTGAAATAAGGCTTTGAGCTTAATAGCGGTTTCATCAACTCATTTTGAGTCCATTTGTCTCCTTTTTACCGCCTGGTAAGATGCTCCTGACAACGTCTCTGGTTCAGACGAGGAACTTACACAGGAAATGTGACCCAGTTGGTAACCCGGGTCCTAGTCCTGGCTCTTGAAGCACTGTCTGCAGCCATCGTCCTTGGCTTGTTAATCTCGCCCAAATTCCTGAATCAAGTTGGCTGCACAGCCCTGTCAGTGCAATAGCTATCACCGTTGCTTGTGCTTTTCTTCCATACCTTTACTATACTGTCAAGTTATCAGGCTTTCCAATGAGCGCGTTGGCCCTAACATAATATTTCTGCATTAAAAAAAAATTGGTCTTTTGTTATATTATAATTTCCTGAGTGAGAGAAAAATTAGACAGCTGTAAAACATGAACAAACTTTAGAGAGAAAACTAGAAATGTAATCATTGTATATTATTAAAATGAAAAGAAAACTCATTAACTGATCCCCGGATGAGATCTCAAGTTCACTCTGCTGTCATAACAAAACAATTAGATCTGTCTCTCTGAACACTATAATCTGAAGCTGTTTGTAGCAAACACGCTTTCATTGTATTATTAATTTGAGGTAAGACTTCAATCTTTTTTTGTTTTGTTGGGGTCATTGCATTATGTTCTCATTATCTCAAGGCATCAAAGCCCTGGTTCTTGTGATAGCAGGATAATAAATCTGTTTTAATACAGAAATCAAGATGGTGATGCTGGCAGGTGATTGAAAAAAAAAAAAAAAACGGCTTCTGTAGTAGATTACCTTTGAGTCTCATAATGGCAATACAGGATGAAACTGGGCGTGACACAAGAGCCACACATTCATCCTGTTGTCTCTTTAAAAATGTCTTGTCAAGCTCAACTTCTTTAGATCTATGAAGTATAATTAGTACAAATGTTTTTTTTCATGTTGCCCATTTCATTTTTTGATTTAAAAAAACAACAACAACAACTAGGATAATATAAGACCACATGGTAACTGTTTAATTTTAATAATCAATACACATTAAATGTGTTAACTTTGCTGCTATTAATCTCAAGCTCCACAAAATTGCCAATTTATAAAAAAGAATACCTTCGGATATTTCTTCAATTGTTTTTTTTTCCTTCCAGTCTTATTGATAATTTACTTTCCCAACCATCCAAGCTTTAGCATCCACGTTGCTAGTTTGCTTTTCATGCAGTCTCTGTGTCCATCCGTCGTGGTTGGGATTTTGATCTACGTCATAATCTTATCACCGAACACACGTGGGCGGATCAGCTGTCAAGTTAAAATATGACCAGCGGAGACAGCACATGTCTTATTAACAAGTGTGAAATCAGATGCCCAGGGGGCTGCAAGGTGCTGCAGATCCACAGAATCATTTTTTCTTCTGTTCAAATCATCCGGTGAATAGTTAATGAGCGAGCGTTGTTTGCTGCTCTGCCAGCACAGCAGTGAGGACGTAAGGCAATAGGGAGCATCAATTATGTAACACAAAGTGCGCACTCTTACACCCCTTTCTCCCAAACCCACCCTGCCCCCTTACCTGGAACTTTGCAGGTGCTATAAATGTGTTTGTCTGTGCGAGCACAAGTGAATCCAAGGCAGGAAAAAGAGAAGAATAAAGTGGGCAAAAGGAACAACAGAAGAGTGAAATGAATGTAACCATTGATCAAAAAAAATAATCAAGGTTTTAAATGCTTTTTTAGGTACTCGCACCTGACCAAAACCTAAATCATAAATCCGCTGCTGCTTTTATTTTCTCTACTTCAATGTTTTTCTTTGTGTAAAGTGAGTTTAATTGGATAAAATAAACTTATTATGTAATGGTGGAGCATATTCTAACAATGAACAACTCAACATTTTATCTCAACATTAAAAGCCCTGGTAGAAAGAATAGCCTTTATAAAGTTATAAACATAATCTTCTGAAATGGCGTAAATGTAAATTTAGCTGTAGAAAGAAAACTTGTAACACTTAACACAGATATTCTTGGACTAAGACAAAGCCATTGTAGAAACGCTGTGTGTGGATAAACTAAACACACCAATGATACAACGGCTTTTCAGCAGTCACTGTTGTCATTTTGCGTTTGGCGTTATCAGTCTTTCTACGGTGTGGATGAGTTGTGGCAACATTGCCTCAGTTCATTGAGCTTTGGAAGAAGTTGTTTATGTACGGCTTTCTTAAGGTCCCACCAGAGCATTTCTGTTGGGATGAGGTCAAGACTTTTTTCTTTAATTTTTGATTCATTTTAAAAGTATGTACAGCTTTATACGACGAGTAAGAAAATCAAGACAAAATCATCCATTTTACAAAGAGAGAAACACATTTCAACATATGATAAAATGTTCCGCATGCATTTCCTTTATTTCAAATATATTATAACTAAATACCAAAATATTTCTAACCTCAAAAATCTGTCAGATGAATTATATTTTAGACTGCCCAATCTTCATAATATTTACAGCTCTTAAGAGGTCCAAAGATGTCCTAACTAAGTTGTTGATTGATGCATTGAATTGTCCATAAAAAAACTTCTCACCATCCTTCCTTATGTCCGCATGGATGCTGTCTCCAATCGTCTCCCGGAAGAAGGTGCAGCCAGGACAGCGGAGGAACAGGTGCTCTAAAGTCTCGGGGTCTCAGAGACGAACTGAATAATCTCTGCCATATCTTTCTTTGTTAATCTGGTGCAGGATGACACCAGTAAAAATCCTATTGTTTGCCTCTTGATGAATAAACTTAGCTGGTAGATTTTACCATATTTGTCAAAATATTTTATCTGGACTTCGACTGGGACATTGCAACGCCCTGGGCCTCACATTTGACTCAGAGATACTTCGGTATAAAGAGGGATTCTTAGTCAATTTAATCAATCTGAGCTGCTAAGGCAAAACAAGCCCAAATCATCACTCCTCCATCACCTAGTTTGACAGCAATTTTATAAACTTCGACAAATTAAGTGCTAACTGGGGGTTGAGTCCGAGATTTAGCCCTTTGCATTCTTAACAGATTTCCTGAGAAGTTTGTTGTCTGGTCTTGAGGGAAATTTGTTGGGACATTCGTTCTTCAGATTAGCAACTATATTAAATGTTTTCAATTGAAAACATTTGATTGTCTTTTTATATGTTACTTAAAATTGTTTGGAAATGGCCAGAAAACCCTCTCCAGAATGATGGACGGCTTCCCTCAGGTCATTGCTGATGTCCTTCTACCTTGACGTTGTGCTTCTTGCAAAGGAACAGACAAAACTGCTTTTGTTTAGATAGAAAAGTTGCCTTCAACTTTTCTATCTAAATCATTTGGCGTCCATAAAACCTGTAGTTTTTAGTTACTATTGGACAAAATCCATCTTTAAAATAAACTTCAATGTGTAATTTTCAGAATATGGACACGTTCACTAATGCAAAGGGTCTAGGATTCTCTCATAAGTATCAGTCATTCCTCTTGTTTCTCTGTGCTGCTCTATCTTGCAACAGCAAACAGTGAATGTCAGGAAAAGGAAAACAAACTCCAAGTTAAATACAAATCATTTTTTAGCTGCTATCCTTTGAGTTTTCACTACAATACCCTAACCCTACAGTAGAGGGCACTCATTTTTCAGGCATTACTCTCTTGCCCCAAGGCTCACTGCGTGAAAGTGGAACCATAAGAGCACCGGATTTGCGAGTAGTTCTCACTGCCTTTTTATCTTCTTAACTGACCTATTTAGGACATTTCATTACTGAGAGGCCAAAAAAGATGTTAATTGTCTGCTCTTCCTGTCGCCCAGGAGGTTAGACTAAGGTGGAGCACAACATATCGACTCAATAGTTTAATAAATGATTCTGAAAGCTACCAATGAAAACTGGGTTCACGTGTAAAAAACGCTTTGGGAGCAGACAGTTTACAGTTTTATTGTGCTGCTGAGAGTCTCCACTGAGGGTCTTTCTCTGCACTAGCCTGCAGACAGAGATGGGAGGAAGCTGTTTGTTTGATTCATCCCATCCTCCACAGTGATTACTGAGAAGCTGGGACTATTTATTCTGAAGAAGCGAAGCAGCTTTGAGGAAAAGACTGCTAGGAGAAATATTCCCGGCTTTAAGATGTCTCTCACTGTTTAGCTTTACGCAGAACAGTGGCATCACAGGATGATATAGTTATTTGACTTTATAACACTAAACATAAAGGCTAACTTAAAGGTAACTCTCTAACAGTGGAAGAATGAATGCTCAGGTTTACTGTAGTCGATAAAGGTTTAACTATCACATGGTGACTTTTGTTTATGGAAAATGCAAAATCGCAGTTTGGGGAAAGGAAAAGAAAAATTGTTCTAAAGTCCAGGTGAGCCAACTCCCTCTATAAAGGGCCTGGTGTGGTCAGATATTAAACTGTGGTGTCATCTCTTTGGTAACTTAATTAGGACCTCGGCAGGTGGAGTTTATACACTTCTCTCTCTTTCTGGTGTTGCCAAACAGAGAGACACACCAGTTCAGCCCAGAAGGTCACTTTATGAATGGATGGTAGTTGCCGTTGGTCCCTTCGATCTGACTTCTCAACAGTTGCAAGCAACTCAAAACACGATCACGTGGAAATAGTAAAGAATCATCCAGTGAACATAAACACTGCAACCAAATTTTCCCACAGACGCACACAGAACCCCCCCCCCCCCCCCCCCCCCCCCCCCCCCCCCCACTAATCATTTATTTACCTTTAATAGACAAGAAACATGCACAGCAGTGGCACACTTGGTAGCACTGTGGCCTTGTAGCCTGGGTTCAAATCCTTTGCCTGAGGTCTTTGTGCATGGAGTTTGCATGTTCTCCCTGTGCATGTGTGGGTTCTCTCTGGGTACTCTGACTTCCTCCCACCGTCCAGAAACATGACTGTTAGGTTAATTGGTTTCTCTAAATGGCCCTTAGGTGTGAGTGTGTACAATATGTGCTGGGTTGTTTGTCCTGTGTGTCTCTATGTCGCCCTGGAGACCCCCCCCCCCCCACATGATGCTGGATGGATAAGCAGGTATAGACGATGGATGGATATTCATATGAAGAAAACTGATCTTGATTGGTAGTATCTTGGAAACTGATGATCCAGTTTCACTTCGGATGCTTGCTACACACCTGCAGAAGCCAAAAGTTGATCTTCGTCTACTCATTTTAGTGGGATTGATTACTGGAACATTTACCCTGTGTGGATTAGAGGCGTGTATTTAGTTGGTCACTTAAAACGCACACAAGGATGCACGTGCAGTAAAACAGATAACGTCTCCATGATGACACATTCTTTCTTCAGGTATCATGTCAGAAGACCCTCCTTTTAGGGGTGTGTCTAAGTTTAGAAAAAGGACATGTAGCCATCACACGAGGCCCTTATTCTTTGGGAGGTCGCCCGTGTTGTTTTGTAGTAAGAGTCTCAGTGTTGAAACTTATTTGCCTTATTCAGGATAAACGGTTAAGCTAAATTCTCAAGTTGAGTCATCCTTAGAGGATGTTTTAGTTTTGGTGAGCCGCTTAGAGGAAATAATCAGACCGGAGGGGAAGACAGTGGGTGTGCACATGGTTACAGTGTGTGGAAACTTTGCTACAGTTACAACATCGTAACAAATGTCCAAAAATACAAAAAGGTGTTAGCGAAAACCATTCCAGATGCACAGTATCCAATTACACAGGGATTAATTTGGGCTTGACCTATGTTTACATAAGAATGATCGCTACTGTGAGTGGTTTGTGTGTTTTGGGTATGAGGAGACTAACATTGTTTCTTATTACTTCTTTCGAATTACTTATACACTCCGGTTTGCAAGTTAAACCTGTTTGATTCCTAACAGAATGAATCACCATTTCAAATGATAATGAATTGCTTTGCTGCGGTTATTTGACAGGCTGAATTGAATGTGGATAGATTGATGAAGGGCATTTGGAAGGGACGAAAGAAAAATGCTTGACTGACCAGGGGGAAATGTGTGAAGCTACAAATCAATTTTGCCCATAATCTCTTTACTGGCACTAGGGTGGGGCCTGGGTGACTGAAGTCACAGGGGTGTGTAATCATCATGTTGATAAGCGGAGGGAAGTGAGCCAACTGCCACTGCAGAAGGAGAAGAAATCGATGTGATGTGATGTCAGTGGATAGAAAGGTCAGGTAGGAGGAACACCCTCGTCCGCCATGATGGTTTTCCTTCACACCTGAATCCATAAACTGAACCTGGATACACTTTAGGCCTACTCATCCCTCGAGTTATGCGGGTCACTTCAAAAGCGTTCCTCTTAACAAGCTCTATGAGCTTGCTGTAGTGTATTAGTTGTAATAGATGCAGGACATAACACTTTAGCAGATTTTACTCTTTGACACAAAAGCCTGCTAAACCCAAGAACATAAGTCAGTTTGCTTGTAAAATGTATTCTTTTACAGAGCTCACTTCAAGTAAAAAAACATCTCCTCATGCAAATGGCATTGAAATGCTAGAGCAGACCTTCTGGATGTAGTAGAATTAAGCTACCTAAAATATTACTTGTCATAAACCTGAGTCCCATTAGTTTTTTTTAAATCAGTCTAAAAAGTGAATGTATATTTGACACAGAGATCTCTGTGTATTCCTTACCACACACAATTTATTTACAAAACAAAAACAAACGAACAAAAAAGGAATACCACCTCAAATAACATTGTACAAAAATGGTGACATCAATCAACCAATATGATCTCACTACTAATTAGATAAAATAAAACAATGCAAACACCTCACAAGGACGACCGATTCCACACACTACTTAAAGTTAATAAAAATCCTTAAAAGTCAAAGAATTACTGGGAGCTTATGCGGTTCACAGAAACTGAAAGAAAATGATTTTATAGTCTAATCCTGAAGTCTCCTCACTTTACATAGGAAGGAAAAGCGGGAAAAAAAAGACGTAGTCAAGTCCTCAGCACCAACTTTGGGGTCGGCCAACTGCCGCCAAAGAAAACAATAGAGCGCCATACTTGAGGTTTGAATTGTGTCATTTCCGTCGGCTCCTGCAGTAAGTGTGAATCAATCAATCAATTAATAGATCAATCAATTAATCAGTTGATGCACCATTTTGCTGTTGTTGATCACTAATTACCGACACGTTTTGGCCCAATGCCAGCGAAAGCTACTGGAGCAGCAGCTGCTGTCACTTCACCTAACTCTGATGGTTAACGCCCCGGGGAAGCTTTGGATTCAGAAGAAAGATCTGCTGCTCCACCTAGCTGGTATGCCACTGTACCACACACACTGCTGCCTCAGCTGTTTCAACGTGCCACTCAATATCTGGTGGGTCTCATCCAGCCAGCAATTTAGTCTACAGCCCATGCTCATCTGTCTTTGCTCCAGCTAATTTGGTCACTGTTTCTCCATCTCTCCAGAGCCCCCAGCTTTTCACGTCTTCCCTTTCTTACAAGCCTGGCAGAAGTCCACGGCTCCATTAACTGTTGCAGGGATCTGACAAAGTCTCATCAACCAAAAGAAGGAGGTGTAACACAGAAAAGCCGGATTTGTTTAACCACAGTGGTTTAAACATTTCAACTGGCTAGATGTTCTGCTCTCAGTGTCACCTTCAGACAATTAAAGGACTGGGTTCCAGGGTGTCCATATGTGCTCTTGGCACCAGGACACCCTAGGTCGCAGTTCAATGATCGACTTTGTTGTCGTTTCATCTGACCTGCGGCCGCATGTCTTGGACACTCGGGTGAAGAGAGGGGCGGAGCTCTCCACCGACCACTACCTGGTGGTGAGTTGGCTCCGATGGCGGGGGAGGAAGCCGGTCCGACCGGGCAGGCCCAAACGCACTGTGAGGGTTTGCTGGGAACGTCTGGCGGAGTCCCCTGTGAGGCGGAGCTTTAACTCCCACCTCCGGGAGAACTTTAAACACGTCCCGAGGGAGGCGGGGGACATTGAGTCTGAATGGACCATGTTCCACGCCTCTATTGCTGAGGCGGCTAGTCGGAGCTGTGGCCGCAAGGTTGTCGGTGCATGTCGTGGCGGCAACCCTCGAACCCGCTGGTGGACACCAGCGGTGAGGGAAGCCGTCAAGCTGAAGAAGGAGTCCTACCGGGCTTTTTTGGCCTGTGGGACTCCGGAAGCAGCTGATGTGTACCGGCAGTCGAAGCGGCAGGCGGCTCGGCTGGTCGCCGAGGCAAAAACTCGGGCGTGTGAAGAGTTCGGAGAGGCCATGGAGAAAGACTTCCGTACGGCTTCGAAGCGATTCTGGTCCACCATCCGGCGTCTCAGGAGGGGGAAGCAGTGCAGTACCAACACTGTTTACAGTGGGGGTGGTGTGCTGCTGACCTCGACTCGGGACGTCGTGCGTCGGTGGGCGGAATACTTCGAAGACCTCCTTAATCCCACCAACACGTCTTCCATTGAGGAAGCAGAGCCTGAGGACTCTGGGTCGGGTTCTCCCATCTCTGGTGCTGAGGTTGCCGAGGTTGTTAAAAAGCTCCTCGGTGGCAAGGCTCCGGGGGTGGATGAGATTCGCCCTGAGTACCTTAAGGCTCTGGATGTTGTGGGGCTGTGTTGGTTAACGCGGCTCTGCAACATTGCGTGGACATCGGGGGCAGTTCCCCTGGATTGGCAGACTGGGGTGGTGGTCCCCCTATTTAAAAAGGGGGACCGGAGGGTGTGTTCCAACTACAGAGGAATCACACTCTTAAGCCTCCCTGGTAAGGTCTATTCAGGGGTTCTGGAAAGGAGGGTCCGTCGGATAGTCGAATCTCGGATTCAGGAAGAGCAGTGTGGTTTTCGTCCTGGCCGTGGAACACTGGACCAGCTCTACACCCTCAGCAGGATTCTTGAGGGGGCATGGGAGTTTGCCCAACCAGTCTACATGTGCTTTGTGGATCTGGAGAAGGCATTCGACCGTGTCCCCCGGGGGATCCTGTGGGGGGTACTCCGGGAGTATGGAGTACCGGACCCTTTAATAAGGGCTGTCAGGTCTCTGTACGACCGGTGTCAGAGTCTGGTCCGCATTGCCGGCAGTAAGTCGGACTCGTTTCCGGTGAGAGTTGGACTCCGCCAAGGCTGCCCTTTGTCACCGATTCTGTTCATAACTTTTATGGACAGAATTTCTAGGCGCAGCCAAGGTGTTGAGGGGATCCGCTTTGGTGGCCTTAGGATTGCGTCTCTGCTATTCGCGGATGACGTGGTCCTATTGGCTTCATCAGGGTGTGATCTACAGCTCTCACTGGAGCGGTTCGCAGCCGAGTGCGAAGCGGCCGGGATGAAAATCAGTGCCTCCAAATCCGAGACCATGGTCTTGAACCGGAAAAGGGTAGAGTGCCTTCTCCGGGTTGGGGAGGATGTCCTGCCCCTAGTGGAGGAGTTCAAGTATCTTGGGGTCTTGTTCACGAATGAGGGGAAGATGGAGCGGGAGATCGACAGGCGGATTGGTGCAGCGTCTGCTGTGAAGCGGGCGCTGTACCGATCCGTTGTGGTGAAGAGAGAGCTGAGCCAAAAGGCGAAGCTCTCGATTTACCGGTCGATCTACGTTCCTACCCTCATCTATGGTCACGAGCTTTGGGTCGTGACCGAAAGAACGAGATCCCGGATACAAGCGGCTGAAATGAGTTTTCTCCGTAGTGTGTCTGGGCTCTCCCTTAGAGATAGGGTGAGGAGCTCAGTCATCCGGGGAGGACTCAGAGTAGAGCCGCTGCTCCTCCACGTCGAGAGGAGCCAGTTGAGGTGGCTCGGGCATCTGGTCAGGATGCCTCCTGGACGCCTCCCTGGAGAGGTGTTCCGGGCACGTCCCACCGGGAGGAGACCCAGGGGAAGACCCAGGACACGCTGGAGGGACTATGTCTCCCGGCTGGCCTGGGAACGCCTTGGGATTCCTCCTGAGGAGCTGGCCCAAGTGGCTGGGGAGAGGGACGTCTGGGCCTCCCTACTGAAGCTGCTACCCCCGCGACCCGACCCCGGATAAGCGGAAGACGACGGACGGACGGTTCCAGGTTAAGCCAAACTAATGAACATGCTTTCTCTGTGCTTGGAGTCCATCTGGGGGAATTCTGCCAGGGCTGGAAAAATTCAGCACATTCTCTGGCCTGAATCTTTTTTTCTCCGAATGAGCAGCTGTCTAGAACCTTACAGACTGTAAACATATAATTACCCGATGCACGTCGGCTGTGGCTTTGATAAGAGGCTTCATTCAAAGAAAGAGGTCGGATCACATTTTTTGAGGGGTTTTAAAAAAAAAGTTGTGGAAGACTCACAAGACCTCACAGATGCCCAAGCGTCGCCCAGGCAACAGAAATGCCATGGTAGACTGGAAACAGGAAGAAAGCGTGCACACACATACCAGAACCCAGCGGATCAATATAGGAGACTTCGCTTTGAAGTTCTAGATCTAGCTGGTGATTAACCGCAGTTGCGTTTTGAACAGGGAGAGTAGCATGTGACAGCTGCTCTGCAGCACATGATTGTGTCTGCAGCCGAGACGGTCCCTTTCCCCTCTTCCATAGTGGGTTTCTGCAAGAGTCATTTTGACATTGACACTGTCCGTGCACAACTGGAAACGCTGCCAGATGTGATTTAGACTTCTGGGATTGAGAGAGGCCCAACAACTAGCCTCAGTAGCGTTGGCAACGAATGCCACTGCTATGGCAAAAAATAAATAAAAATAAAAATAAATAAATACTCTCAGAGGTGCACAAGCTGGTGAAGTTATTCTACACCATCCCTGTGTCCACTGCCAGTGCTGAGAGGTGTTTCTCGTCCCTCTGTCGTTATCAAGACATATCTAAGATCACCCACACGCATGTTTAGACCACAGTCTAAACATGCTTTGAGAATAACCAGACTTCATCCAGCATCATGACAGACAGAGACACTTCTTCAGGACAATTTAGAGCAGGGGTGAGTTTGACATTTTTTATTCTGTTTGTAGCCTATTGTGTTAGCTGTAATATAACGATCACAAGTGAAAATAGACCCGGGGAGTCTTTGCTTCAACGTCAGAACAGAAGAAAAATAAATATTCAGTAGCTGACTTTTAATTCTAATGTCTTTGTCAGCCACACTTCTCATGCCTGGGGAGCACAGTTCACGAGAAAGCAATATATTCTGGAATCTAAAAACGGTTTAGCTTGTAACATGTGATGCAAATCAGTTGTGTGATCAGGGGAGTGCTGGTGTTTTATGTGTGCATGTTGGTGTGTTGGGTGGCGGTATGCGAGTATTGCCTGATGATGGTCCAATTTCAAATGCGTTCCACGGTCCATGTGAAAAACCAACCTTTACTCTTCCTATCATTGCAAGTTTGTGGTGCAGAGATGGATTGGCTGGTGACAATGCTCCACCCACATTGGCAGTCACAGCCACAGTAAATGTACACACACACACACACACACACACACACACACACACACACACACACACACACGCACACACACACACGCTACATGCTCCATTCGTGCTTGCTAGTGACAGGCCCAAAATTGAGTTGAGATCAAGAAGAAGTGCTTGCGCAGCAGAAAACATACAGAGCAAATGCTAATGAGCACCGCTATTGATTTTGTGATTATTACTCCGATCTGCTCATAACAAAAGTTGCTCAGTAAGCTTCATGTTTGGGCCTAACAGCGCTTTATCTATTTCTGTTATAATACATCTGTGAATAAATGATGACTATATTATCCCTGCTGATCTTTATGAGACATTTGTTTAAGAGACATGTTTCTTCGACCTCCCTAATCAATGCATGCAACACTTTTTCCTGCTTGACAGAGTATGTTCTTGATCACTGAACCAGAGGCAGAAGAAAATTTCAAGGTTTCAAATCTCATTAGTTGCTCATATGACGTGTTCTTGTACCTAGAGGTATACCCCCTATACTCAGCTATGTAAACTAATTTTCTTTTCAGGTTGAAATTGTTTAACCATGCAAGGAAAGCCTCTCTCCATTACCGTTTCGTTCTTTCTGTCTTTTTTATTTCTACTGGTTTCTCTAGTGATTTTCTGCCTCACTCTCCGTACTTTTCCAGCTGGAGTGCAAGACTTAGCTGCTTTCTTTGTGTTCAAAGATTCTTTTTTGGACCACTGTGTTTGGCTGGACTTTACAGCATAAGGGAAATACTCTTTTTTTTTTTTTTTTGTTCTTGCCCAGAAACAAAAATCTAGGACTTAATGCCTCAGCAAATATTTAATTGTTGGAAGGATTGAGCATTTAAACGTAATGGGGGAATGTGTTACTTACATCAAAGACCTTTTATTCACCTGTCCACTGTAAGATTATTGTGCAGTAGGGTTCACTGGTGCAGAACATTGTGAAACCAAAGAAAAAAAAAAAAGAAACTAGAAACTGTAGCCTGGTCCAAGCACCAAGAATTTGTGTGACTGCAGCATCAGTCAGCGCTCATTGCTCAAGAATTGCCTATAACCAAAAAAATAAAAATAAACACACACACACACACACACACACACACACACACACACACACACACACACACACACACACACACACACACACACACACGCACGCACACACACTCATTGACCTTGGAGTGCAGATTTTGTTTTATTCATGTCAGAGAATTTTACGTTCTTCCCTCCGGTAAAGCCCAGGACAGTGGCTGTTTGTGAAAAATGGCTGCTGTGGGAGAATTGATGCAAAAAAAATTAAAATAAATAAATAAAAATCTGTGTTTTACTCAAATAGCTGTTTATGATTTATAGCACGTGAACTACTACATTATGACCTCTATGGACCCCGCTGTCTGGAGCCCTTCTGGGGTTTGTTTTGCAGTGAGGAGTGAGTGTTTATTTCCTAAGGACTTATCTTGCAGACCTTCTGCAGAAATGCCTACAATTGTAAACCTAAGCGGCCATAAAGGAGACTCCTAATGTTGTATGCCTTTGTTTATTCAATTAAAGATAAGCTCCATCACATGGAGGCATATATTTCTGCACCCCTCTGTGTGTGCGCATGGGAGTGTGCCTGCATGCATATATGTCTGTGTGCCATGCCCTTTGGGGGATGCACAGTGTGCATTTGGCTGGAACCCAGTGAACAGTTTGCCATGATTTGTTGTGATAAGCGAACAGCGGTGTCTCCGGTTTCAGAGCTGTCTCACAGAGAAAGTTTTCTGGTGAAAATAACACAGGACGTGACTACACATGCGATAGTCTCACTGAATGTATATAATCATTTAATTAATGTGGTTTCACGCTTCCAGAAAGGCATGAATCTCATTTCCACCTTTTATTTGCTCCTCTGCGGTAACATAGAGCTGTTTTCTTCCACGCTCATTGGGCACACACATTAGAAAACCTTTTTTTTTTTTTTTTGCATTTTACACTGAGGCGTATAAACAGCATACCCACAGAGGGATTTTGGAGGCAGCTGTTCTTTAATCCTGACATGATGATGGATGCTGTTGCAGTCTCTTCCTTTTTGAAAATTCTAAAATCCAGCCAGGTGTTGGCTGTATGGATGGGAAATCTGTTTTTAGGTTTATTTTAATGAAATAAATGCCTGTTGGGTTGCAGGATAGATTTTTTAACAAAAATCTACAAAAACATTTATTTACGGGATTGGTATCTAGAAAAGGGCTGGTATGATATTCAGGTAAAAATACCAGTTTTGAGTGTGTTTAAATAAACGTATGATCTAAGTGGTTTAGTTTTAAGCTCAAAGCACTTTAATGTATATCATGCTGCTAAAAATCACATCAAAAACCGCTTTAATACTGATGACTATAGTGATGATGACATTTCAGATCTTCATGATTATCTAGATTTTGAAGCAAAAATGCACATTAACAGCCACTGTTTAAAACCAGCGTTGGCTTTATTGGTGAATTTATTGGTGAGTTTATTTAAAATACATGTTGACCACATATGATTTTAACAAATGCTCCTGAGCATTTGTTAACATGGTGATAGAAACAGGTAAGAAGGGCTTTACGAAGATGAAGTTACCTTGCTGAACTACTCCGTTGCATAGACCCGAGGATGGTGACTAACAGAAGACTCCAGCGAGGATTGAATGAAAATGGCTCAAACAGGGAGACAATGATTAGCGAAGCAAGGAACAGGTGAGTGAAATTAACTGAATGTGCTGCAGCTGTCTATGGAGCATGAATGGAGAGGCTTGTAAGTGTAATGTCTCTTCAAAACAGATTAAGATACAAGCAGTGATGTCACAAGTGTGCGCCACTACCCTCTGCAGGGATTTGAGGGAGTAGCTTGCTCGCTGATGGATGAGTGGGCTGTGACATGACTTTTTATGTTTCACTCTCCCAAAGTAAAAAAGTAACATTACAGGTTGTTTGGACTCTGTTAGCTTCATGCGTGTTGAAAGAGCAGCCATTTAACCGGGCGTTGTGAGGTCGACGTAGGGTGTGTTCAATTAAGGGACAAGCAGTGTGAAATCTCCTGTACCAGTGTGTTGATGAGTGTTTGAGTGTCCTGCTGACTCCTCTCAACAAATCCAACCCACGCTACAGGCTGGGGGGAAACCACCCACTTATTCAGGAAGAATACAGAGGGAACCATGATCAAACACTGTCACAATTAAAATACCAGAAGCCCGAAAAGGAAAAAATTACATTAACAAGCCATTATCACAATAAGAACATCAAAAACACATTTGATGTTCTTATTGTGAATAAAAAAAAGCAATTTTTTTTTGCCTCCCACAGAGTTAGAGTTTGGTCAAATGAAACAGAAATAGTTTTTTTTAATAAACATCTGTATAAAATGCAAAGAGTATCTTCAACTAAGATAACATTGGTGTGAAATAACATTGATAATTTGTATATTAACTCATAACAATGCGATTGCTAAATGTCTGTGCAGCAGATGTGCAATAAGGTCGTTTCCCCCATTACTCTTCTGAGTATGCTTTTAAAATCCGAGACAATAAATGTTGGCAAAAGAAAGTCTTACAAGATCTATGCTGCTGCTAAAGTGCATGGATGAAATCAGTGCGGTTCATTAGACAGGGAAATATAATAATGAATATTTCAAACAAACGTAATGGAATATTAATGTGAATCATAATTAATTGTAACTAAAACCAACGCTGGCATTTATGTACAGGTGTAAAATGATTGAGAAATATTCCACATGATGAAACTTTAACAAATTCTAGACTGATTGCATACATACCTGTTATATTTGCACTTTCATTTATCATGTTTACTATGCCGTGATCTGTCCTCCGATTTCACGCCGATCCACCACAGACACAATAAATGACAGAGAGAAGGTGGGAAATGAGGGAACAGATTAGCCCTAATTGGGCATTAAGTAAGCTGTTAATCACGAGGAAATTAAACCCGTGCTCTAATTACATTATCTCCTCAAAATTAAATCACCATCACTTAGGATGAAACTCAGAGTCTCTTCTGCTCTTTCTTTTACTCAATATTTTTTTTAGCACTTTTCTTTGGTCATTTGGCATTATTCATGTGTTTTTAATAGCATTTATTTATAAAATGGACATGAGTAAATTTGTGTGGCTTTCCCCCTGCTACAATTTAGAGCTAGGATTTTTCTCTCTGGTAATAATTAGATTTTGAGATAAAGATGCATCATTACTCATACAAACAATTAGTATTTGTAGAATTCTTATATTACTCAGCCATCCCTCTCGTTAACCAGGAATTATTTTCCTTTTGAACAAATCAAGAACTACTGGAGGACCTCATGACTGAATATGTTGCTTAGCCACTTGTCAGTGAATTTTGCACTTGCAGTTTTTTTTTTTTTTTAAATAAGGCATTAGTATAACACTTGTAAACATGTTGAATATTTTTTTTGTAAATTAGCATAATGAAAAAAATGATGAAATGTTTTTCTGAGGATATTTCTGTGTGTATTAAACCATCTTTGTGAATTCAAAGCAAAGTTATTTTTTTTAATTGTTTTGCAAAGGCAGGTGACGCTTAATACATGTAAATGCCAGCATGGCCCTCAAGTTCGGTCCACATCTAAAAGCTTTAAGAATACTTGGGGAGGAATCACGTCTTGAAAATGATACGAGATGTAAATGCTTTTAAGGCATTTTGCAGATTGTAAAAGTTGATGGAAAATTCAAAAATAACTTTACATTTGCCATATGGGGGTTCTCAAACTGTGCCACTGATACTCAGAATAAATAGCATTATTAATTATTTCAAAGTTATATGTGAACAGATTAGCAGTGCATTATTATTGGGCTACTAATCACAATGAGTGTAAATAAGTAGTTTTTACTAGTAGTGTCACAAATTGTTTTGTGCAAGGTGGCCATACTGGATTTTGTGGTCACGTTTGGTGAGAAATCCTCAACGTTTCCATTTGACATTCCAATTTTATGGAACCTTGCTGTCAAATCTTTTTAAACCTCAAACTCGGACATTTCGAGAATAGAGATAAAAAACAAAATTATACCATTCAGCCAATCACGAAGCGCCAATAAGAAAGAATGTTTTATTGATACAAATTCAGTTTGCCGCTCAGACCTCGGCAGGAAACATGAATGTTGATTTATATTTTAATATACATGAACAGATGTATGAGAGTAGGGATATTTCCCCCGGGTCTGAAACTGGTGGTGGAGTGGAGATAGATAAAGTAGGTAGTCCAAGAGTTGGTTGAAAGGCGATAGCTTTAGCTGGTCCTGCTAGGATAACTTAGATTGAGAGCTGTCCATGCTGAGCAAGCGTGAAGCGACTGTGGAGAGGAAAAACTCCCCTTTGGGAAGAAACCTCTGGCAGAACCGGGCTCAACATGGCAATCTCTGCCGGACCGAGGGAGTTGCGGAAAAACTCTGGAGAGTCCAGGAGGAACAGCAGTCTGTTAGGAACGAGGATGAAGGTGCATTGACGAAGCCTGGTAGAGCTTGCTACTATGGTGGAGAAGGGGATGGAGGTGGGTTGAGGGTCATCCGAATCGAAGTCCGACATGATCAGTCTTCTCGCAATTGCTGAGAAGCAGGCTGAGGGATGATATGGAGCAGCTTTTAAGTAGAACGCTGGATGCTGATTGGACTTTGTGGAGGTGTGGCCCGGAGCAGATTGGATGTGACAGAGGCGGACCGGCCTCCAATTGGATGGAAGTAAGCAGAGTTTCTTCAGTTGAACTTTCACTTTAGTTCCATTTGTCATTAACAGACACATTGTGAAAGTCATGTTGTACTAAAAGTTGGTGGTAGATAAACCTGGTATTTATTGAGGTGGTACTTGTTATTAAAAGTTCCCAAACCTCCGCTTAAGCTAATTTTTCAATTATAAAATTGAAACCAGCAGATGGTATTTATTTTTACTCAGTCCGCATGATACTTGCCTGTAGGAATGTGTTTTGATTTGCAGTGATTATTATTTACATAAAGATGGGTAGAAATGAGTATATTAATTAATCGGTTCATCTAAATGTAGGCAAACTGTATCTGTGCATAGAGACAATTAACTTGGTAATACAGTTTTAGCAGCAGGTCATCATATGCAAACATTTTCACTCCACAAGCTCTCTGCTCCATTTAAAACCAGTACTATCAGTTTAATACATTTTATATGGTTTACTTTATAAACTCAACAGGTTCCTCAACCAAAAATAATCACTACCTCCAGAGGAATGCATATAAAGGCACAATTGCCTCTACTTTTTCCAGAATGCCTACACTAAACCAAACCACATTAATTAAATGGCCATGGTACCAGCATGCCATAATAATAAAAAAAGGAGGCAGTGTTTGTGTAATTTAAATGTTTTTATTTGTATTTTATTTGCACACTGCATACTGAACGTGTCCTACAGCCAGTGTGCTGAATCTTTTTTTTTCCCGGTGTGTCGTAAAAGGGCAGATTCCCCGTAGGGCTGTGAACCAGCTATTAGACATCGGCGGTTCAACCTGCTACTTAAATCAAGAGGTATCCTCTGGGGGAGATTGGCATGTACTTTCACCCTGCATTTAACACTCCACATAAAAGGATCTATGGAAAGAGGAGGGCCTTTTGGGGCTAGTTCTCTATCTTTCCGGCTGAAGACGAAAACATCCTCAGAATACAGATCTGCTGGGCTCTGGGTGAGCAGTTTCAGTAAGAGATGGTGACTTTGTAAACAGAAAAAAAAAAAAACAAAGTTGGTGTGGATAATAGATTGTAGACAAAGCACTTTCTTCTTCAGAGAAGACGTAAGCGCATAAAGACACGTTAACATTCAGAAAGTCATTGGCCATACAATTCCCACACGCACACAGACGTACGCTTGCACTGTAGCCTGGTGAAATATGACCTCGGATGGAATGAACAGGTCTCGCAATGTGTTGGTGGCAGGTCGTTACTCTGCATCCGTCTTGCTAGACAATAAAGCGCGAACACAATGAGGCGGTCTTTAGAACTCTCTCTCGCCATCTTTTACACCCCTGGCTTCTATAAAGTTCAACCTTGACAGAGAGAGAGACCGGGTGAATGAGAGAGAAAAGGTCGACAATAAAAAGAGGGGGGGCACATGGGGATATTGGAAAAGAAGTAGGCTGATAAAAAGACTAAGAAACCTGAAGCACGTTTGATGACAATGAAAACAGAGAAAATGAGGCCTACATTTTCTGAGAGACGATGTAAATGTTTGTAAAGCAAGCACACAAGGTGCAAAGGCCACATGGCGTCACACAGCATCTGGTATGATCTACCTTAGATACAAGTTCACTAACTCTCCTTTGGACATATTTAAATCTTTTTCCATTTCAAATTCATCGATTAATCCTGCAGCATGATTAGGAAAATTAAATGATTAAGGAAAAGAACACTACAATCTCTGGCCAATGTTACTGTTATAACATCTGTTATAAATGTCCAGTATCTTTCTTCCAATATTGATCCAAGTTACCCAATGGGCTTTTTCTAACACTGAGGACATCTCCAGTAATTTAGTAGAAATAAATGCCATGCTTGAAAACTAACACGTTTTTTCAAAATTGCAAGCAATATTCAACTAGTATTACATGGTACACATTAATGTGATTGTGTTCTATTAATTACTATCTAGTGATGACGTTCCAGGTGCTGCGGTCGCATATATTTACTCCCAACAGGATTTTCTGTTACTGATACAGTTCAGTCATCAGTAAACTTCCATCTCACTCTGGATGACAATTACTTGGTTTTGATATGACTTGTTGATAATTTGGTTTATAACACCCGTAATCACAGTTGCAGTTGATCATGTGCGGACAAGACTTACAGAAAAAAGTTATCCTGCTTTAAGAAATCTGGTTTAAGGCTTCAGGTGTGGGAAAAGGTGAAGCTAAGGTGGAAGTGGGAAGACTGGGCATGAGAATGATACAAATTGAATATGCACGGTATGGGGAAACCACTTGACGCAGTCAGGGTTTAACTAAAGGAATTTTTCAAAAATAAACACTAGAGATTAAGACCAGAAAAAGCTGGGTGACCTGAGCAGAAAATGTTTAAATAATAAAAATACCAAAACCTAAGAACGTACCGTACCACAAACCAAAGTGACTAATTAAACCAAAATCTCATATATTATGTTATCGTCTAAAGTCATTTTACATTTAGATCTGTAATATCTCTACATCATTCATGTAGAGGAATGTTTTTGGTTAGAGTGTCTGCAGTTACATGTTTTTGATATTTTAGAATATGGCTTTAAATGTAAATAAACTTTAACAGATTTCATCCATAAAATGTTAAAGAAATACTTTTATACATTGCATAAAATTGTCCCTTGTTTGACCAACAATTAAGCGTGTTCTATAAAAACTTTCTAAATGTAATGTAATGTTGTTGATTATGGTGGCTAAAAAAACAGGTTTAAATGCTGTGTTTTTGTCCTTAAAGGTCTGCTATTAAATCCAAGCTGAATATCAGTTGCAATCCTTTTAATCAAATGTATCTAACTTCTGGATAAGTTTACTTCTTACTAAGAAAGTTAAGGCTTTTTCTTTTAGAATAAACCCACCACAGTTTGGTATTTGTGACACCTGAATAAAAAAAACGGACTAAAGAGAGCTGGCATGTTTACCTTGGGCAGTTCCTCCCTGTGGGGCTCTGCTGCCTGGCAGCTAGGTGACTGGGAATTTTCCCACACTCAAAGGTTTAAGCCTTGGAAAAGAGCAAGTGGAATTTGAGGTTGTGAAGGGGGCAAGAGGGAGGAAAAGTGGATTGCCACAACCTGTCTGGGAAATTGACCTTTGCGAAAATGAAATGGAATGAATATTAAGTGGTTGCTAATTCCTTGGCTGCAGCATGAAACCCTTGAAGCATTCTGGCTTTTCAGCCTATTAGCCCAGCGGTGAGGATGTGGCAAGCTGCTGCTGCCATGGAACACCATCTGCCTGTAATGCGACTTGTGCCCTTCAACCCTCCTGCAGCGAAGGGTGGTGAGAGAGAGAGAGAGGGCAGAGACATGGAGAGAAATAGAGGGTGCGCAATAATTGTAAAGGAGCGGTACAGACATAACTCAAGCTTCCTCCCAAGTTTAATTAAGTAGCAGCGATGAGGTTATGACAGGGCACCTTTGAGCTACTATCTGTGTCATCTTCTGCAACCGAGGGAAAAGCTTGCCTTCAAATCAACCAGATGTGTACTTTACCTGCAGAGGGCCTAAAATTAAGCAAACACAGAAGACATGCTGTGCCTTTTAGACGGATTCATATTCAGATGACGTACATCTGTAATTTGCAACATCACACCTTGAGTTTACCGTTTTACATGGAGCCTGCTGTTAATAGCTCCCTCATTAAAAAAACAACAACATAATTTCACAGATTTTTTTACCCACTAACTCATATCAGCATTTTAAAGTGAAACTGACATCTTCTAACTGGGACTTGTTAAAATGCCAAAGCACCGAAACAATTGAATTTTTTAGAGGTAAGCTATTGAATTGATAAACTAATAATGCAATAAAGTTCACAAACCTTTTACCCCTTTTGGGTCATGAAAAAAAGTATATACACACACACACACACACACACACACACATATATATATATATATATATATATATATATATATATATATATATATATATATAAACATTTGTCAGTTGGTACGTTACTTTGTTCCCCTATTGTGCTGTTAAAATGTCAGTGAGCCAATTAGCGGTACCTGTTACTCTGACAGTGTAGCTGAAAAGGATGAAAAGGCCTCACCTCTATCACACGCCATGATGTCTATGAGAAATCAGCAGATGACAGAGAATGGAGGGGATCACATATGAAGTCATGGAGGTGGAAAATTTACGGGTACTGGATGTCATATTCTGAGATGCAGATGCCGGATCAAAACGGAAACAGGAGTTCGGAAATTAGATGAAAGAAAGTTTATTTGACAACCGAACTACAGGCGTGCAAGGCTTACCAAAAAGAAAGGGAGCAAACGGGAGATCACACAAGGGAGGATCTTACAAGGAGGGAGAGAAAGGCAGCAGTATGAATATGGGAGGAGACAGAGGAATTCACAACAGCTGGATGAGATGACGGCAGCGAGCTGAGGGAGAACGAGAGCAATGATCTGACAGAGATAATCAGGACAAAACAGACCCTAAGAATACACAACCACAATAAACAGACTATAACAAACAATTCTCACTACTAACTGAGGCAGGCAGAACAACAAGATCTAACAAGAATAAACTAACTAAATCCACAATGAACAGAATGCTTAATAAACATCACTGAAGATGTGAATAATTGAAGCATGCACAAGCACCCTGGGAACCTAACACTAATAATACATCAAAAACCCCTTGGGATTGTGACACTGCAGAAATACTCTGCTTCAAAAGTTTGATTCAACATATACATTTTGTTTTTCAGACAGGTTCCTCGCGATACTTACATTTAATTCCATGAATTAAGAAATGTGTAAAACCAAGGCATGACGAAGAGAGCACAAGGAATGCAGCTGAAACATGCAGAAGAGTGACAAAGTTATTACATGGCAAAGTTGGAAAAGGTGTCCAACAAAATTTTGGGTTTATGACGTGCAAATTTACATGGCTGTAAAATACTTTAAGGATTCAGACAGATGTTGTAATTTATCCTCTTGTTCTGACCACCATTGCTATGCATGGCCGCGGCTCTCCTTCGTGTCACCAGTAGCCGTGCAGTGTTAGTGCAACACTCAAGCTTCTCCACAAAATTAGATTTTTTGTTGTTGTTATTTTTACCTTCAATAGTCACACATTTTAAACCAGGATAATGCATTCTTTTGGCTGGTGCAGGATTAAACGTGATTTGCTGTTCATCGAACAAAAAATAACAAAAAAGACCTCGGAGATGTCCATCTACCTTTTGCTTTATGTATGGGTCAGCGCACTGGAGTGCAGGAGGGCTGGCGATACTCAAAATAGAAAAATAATTTTTTTTCCCCATGCACACCTGTATATAAACATAGGATTGCACTTAAAGCATGTATAGACCAAAAGCACAGAAACATCCCCAGGTATACATTTAAACCAAAGACTTTACCTTGTGGTGCCGCCAGATGTTTTATGGACCTGGTGTCCCACTGACAACCAATTAGACCCCTACGTGTGTGTGTGTGTGTGTGTGTGTGTGTGTGTGTGTGTGTGTGTGTGTGTGTGCATGTGTGGGTTGCAGTGCGTGCGACACTACAAGGCTGCTTCAGTTGGGTGTAAATCCTTCTCCTGTGTACAGATTTAATCAGCAAGTCCTCTGATCCAGCGATCGGACTGTAAAGGTCACCTTTCGGGACACCGTGTGTGTTGTTCTGTTTCCTGTGTGCGAGGGTGGGTTTGTAAAAGTATTTTATGTCATGTAAATCTATTATTATAGTATAAATTTTACATACTATTGTTACCTGTGATGGCAGCGTTCCTCTTTCTCCCATCTCCACCCTTGTTTTCCATCCTTCCTTTTGGGTCTCCTCAAACCTGCTCTACTTGTTCCTCCTCTCCTTCCTTTCCAGTCTTGATGAAGTCCAAAGTTTGTTGAGTAAAACAAGCTTCTCCTTTGAGGAAGTTGGAGGGTCAGACCTTCTGCCAGGACACCCACTGCTGGGAAAAAACTGGTGTTTCAAGCAAAGCTGAAAGCTTAGTTGCTCCCCATCAAAATCCTTCGGGACAAGAAAGAATCTCCTCTCTGTTTACTTCTCTAACGCTTCCTATGAGTTGTATCCAATATTTATGACTGCGCCTCGGTGAAAAGACTTGGGCGACTGAGATTAGTTTCCTTAGATACAAATAATTTATTTGTCATTTCCCCTCACATGTGGGCACTTCAAATCAGAGCCACAACAAAACTGTCCGACTGGAAAAGATTTGAGAGTTTAATCAGAAACTGTGAGCAACACGTCACAAAAACAGGATTAAATCATGTAGATCAAATATTCAACGACGCTGCCACCTTAATCATCGCTCCTACTTTCAGGTTTATCTCTGATTTTACAAGTTTTAATCACACGTCACGAGTGCATCTCAATAAATTAGAATGGAACCTAAAGTTCATTTAAGTTCAGTTCCTCAAAAGATTTTAATATGAAATACGGCAAATAAAAAAGAAGATTTTTAATACAGGTTTTTCTGCCTATTAATAATTATCTCCATGTACTACACAGTAAATGCAGTCATTATTTGGCTTCTTTTGTATAAATGTCTGCATTAGTGCAGCGTGGCGTAGAGGTGATCAGCCTGCATTTCTGTAGAGGGGTTAAGGAAAGGCAGATTGCATAAATAGTGGCCTTCCGCTCATCGTCATTGTTGGCTCTGGTCTCGCGTTTCTCTTGATAATACTCCAACAGATTCTCTTTGAAGTTTAAATAAGCCTGGCTAGTTAAGCACAATGTTACCTTGGTTATCAAAGGAGGCACTGGTGTGGGTAGGTGACAAGTTCTGCCGAAATATGAAATCAGTACCTCCGTAAAGCAGAGAGTAGCATGAAGTAACAGAGCTCAGTAAGTAAGTCTGGCCTTCACAAAACACAGAGAACCAACATGTCATTATCACTGAGTTTAGAAACTTCATGCTGGACCTAAAGCAACTTGGATTCTGTACTCCACTTCCTTTCTAGTATTGACCTTTGAACTACAAGAGTCAGAGTTCACCTTAACTTTGTATAGAATAACCACATTTTTCATGCTTTGTTATAAATATTGTGATTTAAAAAAACAATAATTAAAAAAAATAATATATATATATATATATATATATATATATATATATATATATATATATAAATGCAAGTATGAATAAACAGGAAGTGGAACAGAACAAAATAAACTTTTAGATGCAGCTCATTGGTGGATTGTGCTTTCTTAGAACAGGCTGGGGGGCACCACATGTGGTCCTCGGGGGCTCCTTGGTGCCCACAGGCACCATGTTGGTGACCCCTGCTCTAGTAATTTATCTCCTTAACCCAACTTGGATTCTGTACCTCTCCGCTTCCTCTTCCTCCAGAGTCTGGGATCTGGATTTCCAAATAAAATCTAAAGTTTACTTTCATGCGAAACATTGCACCACAGAGCAGCAGTGTAGTAATTTATCTCCTTAGCCTAGGGACGACACTTCTGGTATCACTGGCTGAGCAGCAGTTTAACACCTGGAAGGCAGTAATTGCAGTCCATGACCTGGGCACGGCTTGTGTGTGGTGGCTCTTGGAGCATTGGGTCCACACGTTTTGAATCTCCACCAAACTCATGAACGGCTCTCATGGCTGCACATGTCCCCATTTCTTCTGCACTTTTTTTTAAACCACAATTTTTCTGTCCTCATATCTTTTTATTAAAATGCTGGGATGAAGATCTCTGTGAACAGCTAACTCTTTCAGCAATTAGCTTTTTTGGCTAGCCCTCATTGAGGGGGTTGACGTTTCCCCCATAAGTATGTAGGGCATAACGTAACCATAACATCACGTGTCTCTATTAAACATCCAATTTTTAGTCATCTTTAATGTTAACCTTTCTTGAGAAACTACATTTTGGCTTTTCTTCAGCTGTAACTCGGGATCATTACAATTAACACAAATACATGCTTGATATATAACACTTTTTGTAATGATGATATATTTGAGTTTTCCTTTTTTAACTGAGTAACGCAAACTTTTTGATCATATACTAATGTATTGTGAAGACTAGAGAATAGCAATTTTCCACGTCAGGTTGTGTCTCTGGCCCCATTGTGACCCACACAGCTTTCCTCTTTGTACAAAATCATTAAGGGATCCATAAAACACCAAGCTGGTTTATGTGTTTTTAAGTAACTGTGGTGCGTTCACGTCCCTTTACGTTTTCCCCATTTTATGATGCTACGACCACATACATCAATGTATTTCAATGGGATTTTATATGATAAAATCCATCCATCCATCCATCCATCGTCTATAAGCGCTCAACCTTGCAGGAAGCCAGTGCTTATCTCCAGCGGTGATTGGGCGAGACGCAGGGTAAACCCTGGGCAACTCGGAGACAGATATCTGGCTTTAAACACTTTCAAATTTAAACTTCACCACAACCTTCCCCTGACCTGTCTGCTGTGTTCCTTGGTCTCCATGATGCTGTTTGTTCACTGATTTCTGCTAACAAACGTCTGGGGCCTTATTTCCATTAGGATTTAAATTGCACACACAGGTGAACTGGGTTTACTAAAAGAGTGACTTCTGAAGGCAGCTCCACATGCTCAGACAGGGCTGGAGTTGCATTTTCAACCCTGGAGTTTCATGCCTCAGACCAGCCCAATTAAGATGACAACCATTTTTTTAATATGTAGATTTATTTCATAGTTTATATTATTCCCGTTCGCTTGTGGGCTTTGTGTATTTACTATCTTACTTTTAATGACACAAAAAATTATATAACAGGTCACTGAGACAAAAATTCCCAGTAATGTTGGATCATGCTATTATTTAAACTACATAACATTACATTATGCAACCCAACATCACAAAATTCATTGACTTAATTAGCTTCTACTGTGGCTTGCAGACAAAGTTCAGCATCTTTCTTTACCCATTTCATCGTCCTCAAGCTCATGTTATCGAAAAAGCTGCCAATGTTTTGCGCATCTAGCAGCGTCTGTTTGCAAAGCTTTCCTCTTTTTAATTCTAGCTTTCTACACGCCGCCCTTGCTCTTTCTCCATCTTTCAAACACCATCGACCAAGAGCACTGACTTGTTACGTCAGGGTGAGTCAAAAAAGAAAAGAAAAAGAGCTGCCAGTGGAGGCGGAGGCAGCCCAGGGATAGCAGCAACAGCGTAGTGACGTCATTCACTCTACAGTGTCGTGTCAGAACAGCCTCACCCAAAAAAAAAAAAAAAAAAAAAAAAAAAAGAGGGAGAGAGAGCGGCAGTTGCTGCCCAAATATCAGACCGGCCCACTGGAAATTGCTCCGGTCCTCCTGATAAGTCACACCAAGCCTGCGCTCAGAGGAAGGAGCCTTGGTGCAACGTTACCATCATAGGCGGCAAGAGTGTAAGCACAAACTGTAAAGAAAGAGCAATGATTATGATCTTTAAAAAGAAAAACAGGAGAAACACTTTGCTTTTCCCTCTGAATTACATTACTGGCTGTTTCGTTTATCTTGTATTTAAACACCAGTGCGAAATGGAGGTTTGTAACTCCAGCACGCGACTACAAAGTGGATTTCTGATTTATTTTTTCTGATTGTAAAGAACGGCTGATGGCAGTAAATTCCCTGAGACTATTGTTGTGTACATCGCATAAGTGCACATTAAACCAGCCTGATGAAATATAGGCTGGGTGTAAATATAAGGATGCATACCAATTATTGAAAAGGAACGAGTCAGACTTTTTAATAATAATAATAACAACCACAAACAAAATCCCCCAAGGCAAGCCGTTTTATACAGAAACACTGTGTAGCATTGTGAACAGAATAGAAGCAAAGAAATGTGTGTGATTATTTGTGTTTGTCACTGATAGCGCTGCTAAACTTTTCACTGCATGTGCTCGCTGCTTAGATGGCAAGCTGATACACTTGCAGTCTTTTTGAGAGCGGTGATAAGAGACTTCAGAAAGTGTCCCTTATCCCGTTGATCCCCAGGTGTTCTGTGTCTGCAGTCAGTAACCCCGTGGAGTTCAAACCGCAAGAAAATGGAGGATGCGATCTATTGTGCACATTTCGCTTAATATGCAGTACCTTGCGTTCAGATCCCTGGACGTTTTTTCCCATTTTGTCATGCTACGACCACAGACATCAATGGATTTCAGTGGGATTTTATACGATTAAATCCCACTTATATCCATTATATAAGACGGATATATGGCTTTTCAACAATTTAAACTTCACCACAACCTTTCCCCTGACCTGTCTGCTGTGTTCCTTGGTCTCCATGATGCTGTTTGTTCACCGATTTCTGCTAAGAAATGTCTAGGGCCTTATTTCTATTAGAATTTAAATTGCACACACAGGTGAACTGTTTTTTTCGAAAAAAAAAAGTGACTTCTGAAGGCAATTGGTTACACTGGGTTTTATTAAGTCAGAAGGGGAGCAAATGTCACATTTTGTTAAAAACTAAAAAAAAAAAAAATCTCTATTTCTAAGTACTTATGAGCGTCTCATTAATATTCTGTAAATTCCAGTAAAATACATTATATTTTCAGTTGCAACGTGACAGAATGCTAAAAAGTGGCATGAATACTTCCTCAATCCATTTTATACTGTTAGCTTTAAAAATTAGGAATATTTTGCGGCACAACAACTGGAAAATCCTAGTCATACTTATTGTAAGCGAAGAACAATTTTGCAATTTCCATTGCAAGTCAAGCCTGCCCATTGACTGTCCTGTATTCTGGAGTTGTTTACACAGCCATCCAAAGAGAGAAATTTAAATAAAGATACCCCTCTGGTTCGCTGCAGAACTTCTATTTCTTCTTCCCATAACCAGACCAGCTACAGGACTTCTCATGGGGCTCCATCGCCCAGAGCAAACTGGATGCTTTGGTTGCACGGCGGGGGGAAGGATATCGATCCCACCTTGAAGCGTGACTGCTAGACCACCTGCTCTGATGTCGACATGCACGCTCGCTCTCTGACGTGCACACGGTTTAATCTCAGTCTCCGGCGTGTATCTTCTCCCAGCTCCCCGACGCGGCGAAGCTTTACGCTTCCTGATTATCCGATCTCACGTGCCGTTACACCGAAGCCTGTTGTGTTCCTCAGAGGTCGTCTGATTTTTAGGGAGAAATGCAAAAGTTGCTGCGTGTCGACAAAGACACGGCTTTCTGACCTTTCCTTCGCTTGTTCACATAACTGAGAAGGCTTAAATGGAGATATAATCACTGAACCAAACCTACCAAAAGGGCCTATTTTGTCAAGTTACGCCGCACTCCACATATAGATCCGCTTTCAATCAATTAATCACTCGTTCTACTCTACATGTTGCTTTTCTACTAATCAGTACATTGTTAATTAGTACCCATGAGCAACGCTCATTAGGCTCGGTCCATCTTGTGTTCTTCAATGCTTTTCTATCACAGTGTGAGCTCAGCTCTGTTCATCAAGCAGATGAAGATGGAGTCTCTTGGTTGGGGAACATGTAAACCAACTTCTCTAATTACACTGTTATTGATTAGTCCTCATCTATCGGTGTGCCCGTACAGATAATTTCAAACAGGTCTTGTAAATAATGAAAGGTGTATATTGAGTACCGTGCCTCAGCGGAGTCATTGGTCTCATTTCAGGGTCTTTAAGTAGGCACACGCCTTGAAAAATGTTATAATAAAGACACATACACACTTGCAGGGCTTTTCTCGTCTGTTCTAGAGTAATGTACCCGTTGCAGGGTAGCAAGGAGGTTTCGGCCCCGTGTCTCTGATCCATCACATTCTTGTCTCAGTCTGCCTCGCCCAGAAGTTGAATTTGCTTGGAGCTAATTTGCCTTTTCTAAGCAGGCTCTATTTGTTATTAGCTGAGTACTTTTTTCTTTCTTTCTTTCTTTCTAGCTGTAATTAATTAGAGATGGAGAAATCCAGCTTCCAATGATGAAAGTCAAACTGCCAGAAGCAATGAAATAAAGTGATCAATAAACACGTAAAAAAAAAAAAAAATGAATGCCCAGGAGTCTGTTTCAGTTCATGGTAAGAGTAATACTATAAACCAAGATGGAGAGACATTTTTCATCTAAATGTGTTTTTTTTTTTAATAGTTCTCATGGTTTTGGCAATAGTTTACTCCACCTGCTCGTTGTACCCAGAAGACAATGGGGATGTACCGGACAAAGCCACACAGAAATCCAAAGCCTTTTTAAACCAGGAGGATGAACCAAATCCAGCCAACTTGAGTTAAGCTTCATTGTCTCAGGCTTTCTGCTTCCTCTTCAGCTTTTTTCCCCCCTTGCCTGGCTATCTGTTTGTATGCAGTTCAAGTTGGATGGTAGTTTTACACTGAAACTTTCTTCAGGGGCTTCGGTAAACACCCAACCACAGATTCCACTTCCTTTTATTTTTAATAATGCAAGAAGGAAAAAAAAAGCAAAACTATTTCTGTGCAGTTTTTCCTACTTGCTTCACGTGGTTGTTATTTTTTTCCTGTGTATTTTTGACATGAGGTCCTGGGGTCTTGTTTTATTTTTATCATTTCTGTGGCCTTAAATGCAGCTAGACTGAATCCTCTCTGCAGCAAACTTGCCTGATGCGCTGGCAACACTGCAGGCTGGAATAAATAAAACACGAGTAATATTAGTAGTATTGATCACACTGTCTTTACACAGATAGCTAATGCTTGTCTGTGTTTTACATGTAAAATAACAAAAAATATATATGACGGAAACAGTTTCCAGTCTCTATTTCAATATGTTCCTGCATGTTTATTTTATATACAGTTGAAACCAGAACTACACACTGTATGAAAACACATAAATGACATAATGAAAGGAGTCTTGCACTGATATGGGCTGAAAGGGCTCTTGATGTAAAAGAAGCTGTTACTCTAAAAGCAACACAAAAAGCCAGATAGTCTGCGAAAGCTCACAGGAACAATGAACTTCATTTTTTGGTGAAAAAGTCCGGTGATTTCATGAAAACAACTTTTAAGCGTTTGGTCATATTGTTTGCTTTCAGGAAAATGGGGGAAGCCTGCAAGCCTAAGAATACTACCCTAACGTTGACGTGCAGAGGGGGCAACATCAGCTCATACGGGTTTTTGCTATAGGAGGGACTGGTGCACTTTACAAAATAAACTATATCATAAAAAAAGAACATTATGTGGCAGTACTGAAGCAAAATCTCAAGCTATCAAAGAGAAGTTAAAGCTCGTGGACAAGGTTCTGGATCACTTTAACCAAATCAAAGTCATCTTTATTTGGCCAAGATTGTGTGCACAATCAATGAATCTGTCTTCAGTGACAACGCTCTCAGCGTACAGACGTTTGGTTTACATATACAGTGTATTTTTTTTCACATGTAATTTAATAGAAAAAGGAGGCTGTGAAAGTGCAATCTACATATTTTGTTTCACGTGAGTGTAGCTCACCGATCAGACTGTAAAGGGTCCATTGCATTCATCTTTGTACAATAAGAATACAAAGTAGCATAGAGTTAATAAAGTCAAAGTCTTGAAGTGTGCCAAGTAGGTTTTTGTTAAAGGCTAGGCCCCGCCCCCTTTTGTTCTCTGACTGCAGAGAAGCATTGAGAGTTTCTTTTGAGTTGTTGGCATCATTAAGATAAAACCCCCAAAACAAAGCAGAGGCAGAAATATTCACAAAATACACAGGTTATTTACCCCGATATTTACCCGTCATAATTTAAACGTAAAAACTAATCATTGCTTATTTAAGGTGCTTATTGAAGCCATAAAAAGAATTTAAGATGTTGGTTTTCTCAGGTGGGTTGATCTACATCTCCAGTGACTATAATCTTTTTAGTTTAATTCTTTGCGTCACTTTTTTGCTAGTTAGTCTTAACGATACCGTGTAAATGCCTTTTAAGGAATTTGGATTTATTGTTTTAATTTCCAGTCTGAAAGAATTTTCTCCTTTATGAATCTAGGAAAATTGGATTAATTCAGGATTTCTCTACATTTTCCCGTCATGGAGTTTTATCACGTTCTAAAATCTCTGCGAACAGGTGCTCTATAAAATCAGCTTTCGTTCTCCCGTCTTTGACTTCTATGTTTATGTACCCGCCTGAGACAAACAGTAAGAGGAGTACCTGTAACTTGCTATAAGCAACGTGTGCTTTCAGCAGATCTTCACGGCTGGTTAAAGCGGAAAAACCTCAAATTAGGAAATTCTCATGAAGTCTTAGTGACTGATCTCTCCTCATAACCCGCGTGGTTTATGAAGTTACTGTTTCACATTATGAAGTCTGCTCTTATGCCTTTGATGCGAATTATTAAGCCATCGTACACCCAGAGGGGGTGACGGAGCTCACTCTCACTGTTGTGTCTGCTCCTCTTTGGCCATCCATCATGTTTTTATACCTCCGCAGATAGGAATGAAAAGATAATCAACCTGCTGCGGTAGTTCCTCATACGTTATTCCCCCCATCCCTTCCCCCAATAAACTCAGCTAATCAAAAGTTATTGTGGCACTCCGAAAAGCACCATAAAATAGTAATTATGTAAGTGTTTGAATGCCGCCTTGCTGTCATGGCTGTCATGGCTGTGCACAGTAAAGATCCTTATTAGTCTTCAATATAGTAACAGCTGGAGGCATGGCAGACGTTCCAAGTGATTTGTCTCTGGCACAATTTTCAAGAAAGCAATGACATCCCGATGGGATTCCTTTAAATATAATGTTTTGCATAAGTATTGAAAGGCCTTGAACTGTTTTCACACTTTGTCACATGAAAATAACAACCTCTGGTGTATTTTTATTTATTTTCTTTCTTCGAGACTTTGTGCATGGAACCCATTGTAAAGTTTAAACACCTCATTTAAGGTGGAAGCAAACTGATTCATGGGTTACAAAACATTCAAAGCATGACACTTGTTTTCAGACACTTTTACTCTGACTAAATTAAATCCCTCAATCCACCATCTGCACCCGTTGCAGAGGCAAAGTACACCCTGAACAGGTCGCCAGTCCATCACAGGGTAACACAAAGACACACAGGACAAAAGGCACAAACACACTCATACCTAAGGGCATTTCAGGGTGACCTGTTTGCCCAACAGCCATGTCTTTGGACTGTGAGAGGAAGCTGAAGTACACAGCATGCAGGCGATAATACGCAAATCCCCCGCAGAAAGACCCCAGGCATGGGATTCAAACCCTGGATTTCCTTGCTGCAAGAAACTCTGCAGTGCTAAATACAATCCAGTGCAATCCATTTCTTTCTGAAGTCAGCTCACAGAAAGCAGCAGGTTCTGTGAAGGTCTCATAAGTTTTTTTTTCTTTTAGAAAGTATTATTCAGCTAACAGGGTTACAAAGATCAGAAAACAGCAGAAAGGACAAGCATAAAGTTCAGTGGAAGTTTGCAACAGGATTAAGTTCTAAAACAGAATATGAATACTTTAACATTTCACACAGTGCTTCTCCTTGCAACATCTGAAGGGGAAAAGGCTATGGCACCTGCCCCACCGACAAAATTATATCCCCCCCTCCCCCAAAAAGAAAGATGGTCAGGGCATGTAGTAAATTATTATACGTCTGTGCGTGTTGACAGTTAATTAGAAAAATTATCCTTTCTAAATATCAGCAGATTGCATCCTGAGCTGTATCTGTCTCTATGCCCTATAGACTCCCACATATAAAGGCGGACATGAGTCCGCGGACAGGTAGCCCATGTGCAGAGCTCAATTTTACGAGTATGTGACGTCACACTATAAACTGCTCTGTGGGAAGAAGTCTCCAAGGCAGCTGCCGCTGGTAAGCTCCTGCAGCATCAGCCTCTCTGCACCACGGACTGACAGGTGTGCGGTGCGTGCCTGCTGTGGGAAATGTAGGAATTTGTCACAAGAAAAATAGCCAATAAGTGCACTCGACTATAAAGTTTAAAATGTCGGTGGAGAGTCAGCACAGTGCACGGCACGACCAAGTGTGCAGCCACTTTTAATGCTTCTCCTAAAGTGAGTCGTTGCTCCTTTACTTTCAGCTCAGAGTCACCAGCGTTCACACGCAGGTAAACTCACACTCCCGCCAGGTGAGAGAGCGCTCAGTCACGACATATTTTTACCTGCCTTGGTAAACGTTTTTGTGTTTTTTGTAAACATCACCCAGTTTCTGAGGATGGCTGAACTAAAAACTCCCACCGAGTCAGGAGAACTGAGCGTCTAGTAGCCGTGAAGATGTCGGTGGAGTCTGTTCTGATGGGGGAACATGAGGCGTTCATTAAAGAGAAATGCTTTAATGACCAAGAATTATCCCTTACAGATTTAGTATCGTTTGTGACGGAAGCGCGGGATCAAACGGGATAACTTTGTCCGTTTTTTTCTGTTGTGTTACAACTGAAAAAGGACGCATTTGTTTATTTTATGTAGTACCTTGATTACTTCAATATACCAAGAACGTTTGCCTAATACAAATATATCGTCTGTTTAAACTCAATTAATATAATAAGCATTAAAGCGCAATGCAGCACGTTCTCAACAGGTAAACGGCTTTATGGTCATTTGCAGATGTCCTATAAAAATACTATTTGCTTTGATTGTTGCAAACCACCAAAAGTATGGCTGTTGGAAACAAAAATCCACCCTCCTGAGTCCATCTACGATATAAGATGGCTGCTTTATTCTTGGAAAACATAATTTTGTTGCTCGATAGACCCCATTAATGGATCAGAAGCAGGTCCCAATGTAATATAAAAGGAGATTACACTCCAAAATGCTATAAACTCTGGCAGATCTAAATTATAAAGAGATTTTCATTCAAACCAGAAGGAAGGATGTCGGGTAGCCTTTGAAATATAACCATATAAAAATTTACACGATAGAAACAGAAACATAAAAAGAGAGACAGAAGGATGGATAAAGGTGGCTGCTCACATAATAATAATAATAAAAATATCTGTATTCTGTGATGTGATATTAATGAAAAGCCCCCCCCCCCCCAAGACAGAATTTCTAGGGGAAATACCGGCACAAATGCACACCTACTATGAAACGGAAGTGAACTTGTCGGAGCAGAAAAATCACTGAGGTAGCTCTGGAGGAGCTGCAGGGATCCAAAGTTCAGGTGGAAAGAATCTGTTAGATGAACGACTATTCACGCACTCCAAACAATCTGGAAAAAAGAGTGGTGAGAACACAGCCATTTTTGAAAGAAAAAAAAAATCTTGTTTGCAGTTTGCCTTTAGCTGTGTGGGGGACACAGTAAACATGTAGAGGAAGATGCTCCGGACAGACGAGACGATAATTGAACTTTTTCACCTACATCCAAGACACCAGGGGTGGTGGAAATGTATAGCCTGGCCAGCCAGTCTAAATTACACGGAGCGTAAGTCAGTCTGGTAAGGCTCCATTACCTCTGGCCCAAAACAGACCAGACCAATCACGGCGCATGAGGCGGGACCTTACCCATAATGCAGCAGCACCTTTCTGCTACCATAGCAGTCAAGATACATACAGAGATTTTTGTTGCTTGCTGCCCTGGAAGATTAAGAAAGTGCATGTGAGTGCGCCATGTGTCCTCTGATTTTTGTTTTAGACAAAAGCAGCAAATAATCGTTCACTGGAGAAGTTGCTTGGTGGTATGACATGTTTCACAGACTCCAAATGGAAAAAAACAGAGCACATCACTTGGAGTTTTTTGCCTCACATCCGTAGTTATCAGATTAGTGACGCTAACCCTGTTAGTCACACCTTTGAAATCGGCTCTACCAGCTTCTTACCAGACTGATAAGCAGTGTAAATCAGTCTGGCTGGCCAGGCAAGGAAATTTAAGGCTGGGCGTCACCTTTACTGTGCCATACCCAGTGTGACAGAAAGTGGCGCCAGATCCATGATGCAGGTGTGCTTTTCTTCAACTCGGATAGGGGAAGGGGTCGATCTTAAAGGGGACATATCATGCTTTTCAATTCTTCCTTTTCACACTGAAATCGTTCAAATATAAAGTTGAGCTGCAATGCTTTGGTCTAAATTTCTTGTTCATTTACTCCCACATTTCCTCTTTTTATCCCTGTAAAGGTAAATTTGACATTGCTGCCATTAGCTATGAGAATTGAGCACACTACAAGGTATCAAAAAGGGTTATTAGTTAATTTTATATTTTGGATTAATCCCTTAGATTAATGATTCATTTTGACAGCGCTCTCTGTATAGGCAACCATACGATAACTATAACAATCAAGCCTGTCCTGAATACACCAATTTTCTTGTTCAGTTTCGTTATCTTGTATTCGTTGCCCTCTGAGATTCCAGCAGATAAGCTTGGATGTACATTTATATTCCAATAAATGTTATAGATTACATAGGCAACCACTCATCATATCATCTCCATTTTTTGTGTGTGTCCTGTCTGGCAATGTGGCAATAAGAATTGTCTTAATTGTCTTAAAAAAGAGCCCAACAGATTTTACTTTCACGAGTGAAGCCTTATTGGTTTCGCCATAGTGCTCCGCTTGATTTACATATGCAAAAAGTTTTATTAGAATGCTGGGACTGTTTCATGATAAATGGACACTGAAACAAGAAGGTATAAGAGGAAAAAAAGAGAAAAGGTGAAAGAGAAAGAGGAGAGAAAAGAGAGAGAGTGATACAACATCCTCAGTCTGCTTCTACACCTGCAAAGAGAGATATAAAAAGAACAGCACAACCAGCCGATAAAGTATTACAGGTGTAAACAAGCAACGCCTTGATACAATCACTGAAGAATATACAGTATTATTTAATACGGAATGTATAAAGTGACAGCTGAAGATAATAATGGGGGTTTTCTGTATAGAAGTGAGTTTGTAAGTACCTGGATCTGAGCACCTGTAGGAGTTTGTGAAAGCTGGGAAAACTGAACGCATTTCAAGAGGTACGAATACTTTTTCAGGGCCATGTGTCCCTGCAGTTGAAAAATTTTCTTCTTTGGACAATGTTTATATGCCGTTTAAAGCACTATAAGGCATTGTTTTTCTTTGTTACTCTTTCTTTTGGCAAAGTTTAATAAATTTAGACGCAGAACCTTGACATTGAACCAAACGATTGTTGACGCAGTAGTTACAAAGTGTGGGCTTCAGCCGGAGGAAACGCTGCGGCAGCCAGGTTTGGCAGGCTGAGGACGGAAATGGGAAATTTAAAGGGAATGGCGTAGTTAGTTTGTGGAGATGGAGAGGAAGTAAGATTTACTGGGGCGAGGGGGGATGAACGGGAGGCAAAGCTGAGTGTCTGATGAATAATTCAGCGCCCCCTGTCTGTACAAGTTAGCATCAATGAAGCTCAGGACCTCTCCACTGGTGACTGCATAATAGAGGTGCGTCTAAAACCGCGTCTAAACCTTTGCACAACTACATACCTGTAAAAATACGCACGTGGATGCACTTTGCACTTCATGCAATCAACCACCTACCTGTATAAACAACTTGAGCTGTAGTTTAGATCTAAAACACTGTAATTGGCATGTTCAAACCTGAACTCAAAAAGGCAAAATACACACAAAACAAACATGGACTGCATGTCCCCAAAGTGTACACTGCGCTTGTGAATAATTCAGGGCAGTGGAGAGAGCAGTGGCTCGCAGTGTAAGCCGCTGCTGAGGCAGCAGGTGACCCTGCATCCAGAAACAAGGACATAGTGGCTGTCTCCCCTCCTCCATAGACACTAAATGCCTTAGCATAACCTCCAGTTATATAATGTCCAAAGAAATATTGTTTATGTTTCAATTTGGAATCATCTGGTCCCCCTAGAATCACCTCGGGGAATCGGTTACATCCTATTCTGCCACATGTCCAATGGGTCTAGAAGGGAAAACCTTTCATATATATATATATATATATATATATATATATATATATATATATATATATATATATATATATATATATATATATATATATGGTAATTCAGCCCATGCCTTAATTGATGAATCTCCCTTCTTCTGGCCATTGTGGCTGCTAAGTGGTCTCAATGAAGATGTTCTAAGATCTTCTCAAGGCAGTGAGACATGATTTTTCAGTACTGGACTTACTTACAAACAAGACATTTTTAAACAGAGACCCTTGGCACTACTATCCAGTGTTGAAATTCTTTATTCAGTTTTATAAATTATTTGCTATGAAGTCTCTTCTTGTTTCTCAGTCAGCTTCAGGCTCTTGTGAGCTGCACCTTCAATCAAGCTGAGAAGCTGACCCAAGGGTTATATTTGCTTATAAAAAATGTGACATAATAGTAACCGGGGGAAATGTCAAGGGAACAGCACACTAGAATTGTTCAATTTAAATACTAAATAGTCTTACGGACCCCTTTGTTGTTGCCTAGAGCTGGGTTGATGATTGTGGCCCGGTGTGGTTAGGCCTCAGAAGGATTGTGGTATCCCAGTGCATCTGAAGTTTCAGGCCAACATTCAAACCACTTTAGAAAAAAAGTTTCTGACCAAAATATTCCTTTCTCTTTATTTTGGGTGACCCTTTAGGACTGCATTGTCTTCCGCTTGCACTTGTTGATTGGGCCCAGGCTGTCCTTTTGTTGAAAAGGAGGGCTCTCGTTAAGCAAAGGAAAAGAATATTGATTGTGTCGGTGGCCGCTTGCAGCCCCTGAGCATTTCTCTTCATCTCTGAGCATCTCAAATGGGATCGTTTCACAACTTAACAACATTTCCAACTTCAATATCAAGAATAAGACCGACACATCAGTACTTCTGACAACACGTCCTTTTGCATTCAATTTTAGATTCTTTTTTCACAATTCTTGCAAACATTTGTCCCTTTCCTTCCCCCTTCAGAGTTATTCTCCATGCTATTAACAGTACTATCACTGTATTCTTTTAGCCACACTGTATTGATTATTGTCCCGACATCCCCTTTTTTATGTCAGTCAGTTTTAGTTACGGTGTGTAATGTTTAGGATAACTTTTACATTTGCTGCTGACTGTTATGGAAGCCTTCTGTCTACCCTGTATGTTGTTGTGTTTGCAATCATTTTGTCAAGTTTGGGAAAATAGTAAAGTTTTATAATAAGTCAGCATGCTTACGGTGCAGAATATAATCGTTCTTGCTGTTAAGCTCATTAAAACGTCATACTGGGAATATAACAAGGTTATATTAGCTGCTTAATTAGTCAGACTTTTTCCCTGAGAGAAGCCAGCTTTACAGATGTGCCGCTTTTAGCTTCCAGTTGTACTTTCAAAGCAACATTTCCCTCCCAAAAATCAAGGCTACATCTCCTGATTTCATGACTTTTACAATATAACTGACTTTGTTTTTGCTGTAAAACAGGGATGAGCACAGCAGTGATCATCTCCTTGGGGGTGAGGTGTGCTTTAACTGGGAAAACCTCAGGTCACTGCAGCACTTTCTCTCACATCTTATTCAAGGGACTTTAAAAGGTCTGAAACTGGGACTTTCTAAAACTTTGGTATGGCCTACCTTGAAACCAGAAAACTTCTCTGTGTTTGACAATATCTGCGCAGACAGATGCAACAGTGACGCTGTGTCACTAAATATCACCACCGTTACACCTTTTAAATTTGTTCAAAGTTGATTGCAGAACAAGGAGCTCACCATGGTACCATTCATGCTTAAACAGCCACTGCTTTGACTCCGGGTTTCTGTCTGCTTTGCTTTTATATTTACATTCTATAATTGTCTCCCCGTGCATTGTATTTGATTTGGCTTTGCCCTGAAAAATGACTTAAAGCTCTTTGTTAGTTCTGTTTTAAAAATGTATTCTAGAAATAAAGCTTGAGTTAATCACTTTTCTTCAGGGAACCTAAGCAGAAAACTGCACACCTACTAAAGACACTATCCCATATGCAGCTCAACATCTTCCTCCTCCTCCTATGTCTCCCTCAAGCCCAAGTTGTCTGTTCCCGTAAAGCTCAACCAGTGGCGCTTGTACTGCCTCATTCATTTCCTCAGCTTCCTCCCTTCAGAGCGTCTTCAAGCACGCTGTGGACAAAGTCCCTCCTGTGTTTTGAGATCCTGAATACCCACTCCATCTCAAAAGATGTGTGTCATATTTTTTTGGCCTTTTAATCCTGTAATTTAAACCAGGAATGGAAATGAGCATCCGGCATCAGCCAAATGCCGGCCAAACTTGATCAGCCACGAAGCCACGGTGGCTCGTTTTACAGTTTGAACAGGAGAACAGTGTCAAACTTTTCACTTTTGGCTTTCTGAAGCAGCAACGTGTTTGATTTGGCAAATTCCATTATGAGTAAGAGAAGCAATGAATACTGATGTGACGTTATACTCCTGGTGTTGGCAGGAGCCACCAGACCTGTTCAAGAGGAGGCAAGAGATGAGCCTAAAGTTGTCCAGTCAATTTTTTTTTTTTTAATGAGAAATGGATTCATTCGCAGTTTTATAGTTTTGGTCTTTTCCTACCCGAGTGTTTCATATGCATGATGCTCACTGCTTTTGCATTTTTTCACCCTTGTAAATAGTCTGTTGGTGTTTTTTTTTACCAACAGAGTTAATGGAACATATTTTGCTCCATTTTTAAAATCCCCCTACTCAGCTGCACACTTCTTTCATATTTTGAGTATGCTTTAAAAAAATAAGAACAGTACAGTAATTTCTCTAGTAAATGTGCTCTTTTGGTGCAGTCTCCTATTCTTATTTTCTTTTTCTTTTTTCTTTTTTTTTTTTACATTTTAACCTAGTTTCCATTTGCATTTCCATTTGCTGCTGGGACACCTACATTTCCCCACAATAAGGATATATTTTGTATTCTATTCCATTCACTTTGATAAACTTTGTAGCACTTTGTCTAGTGCAGAATTGTGTTTATGTGACTGCAACAAATATTAATGAGTAATATCTGCCTGCCGGGGGTCACTCAGAGGTATTTGTGTTTCATCAGGGCTAAAATTGCTCATATTTCAGATGAGTTAGTTTGCCCAACCTGGGATCAGAAGTAGAATTAACAGAAAGACTTTGAACTATAAATTATTTAGAAAATAATATACAAAAACAATTAAAATATACAGCAGAAACCAGAATTTCTTTATAGCCAGCCTTTTTATCTAAATAATCATCAAAATACTTAACTGCCAAATGAAAAAGCCTGGTGTGCTATGGTTATGTAAAATTACATTGAACTGGTTGGGTTATTTCCCCGAATCTTTCAAATACAGTCGCTGTAATGCATTCCCAGCTCATGAATAACTAATAACCGTTCAGAGCAGAAAGGCTCGTTTAGTTATACTCTTGCGGAGGGATTTAAATGCTGGATGTGGCATTTTTACAGACCATTACAACGTTTTTCTCCCCGCTGAAGCAACGGACTTTACAGTAGTAGCAGTAGTAGTCTACCACCATGTTTTGAAGTCTAGCTGAAACAAGGTGGTTAATTAGTTGGGCTGTCTGCTGAGGCAGCCGGCCTTGGCTTGATTACGTTTAGCAGTCGTCCTTCAGCAAGCCGGCTAGCAGTGCAAAGCAACATTTGGGGAACTTTGAGGAAGGGACTCCGAATGTTTTGGTAAAATGATCCGTTAAAATATTTCAAGTTCAGACACCACAATCAAAGCTGCAAACCAGAAACCTGGACCAGCACATCTCTAGTATCTCAATGAACGCCGTTACAGAGCTGCAAAAATCACACAGAGCATCAGATGGTTGCCCTTAAAAATAGCTTTCGGAGCTGACATTCATCGTCACTACAGTGCCTTTGTGTGTCTCGCTGTTAAGTTTTAGTCAGACTGCATAGATTTACAGAGCAGGTGTTCATTGAATTATAACCATGACGACATAAAGATCACAAGCATGGGACTCCACAGGCCAGTCAAGAGGCTGCTTCCGTTGTTTTTTCTTTTTGGTAATGCATTTATTGTCACAACAGATTACACGTACATGGTGTAGCGATGGGTGACAAACAGAAATGAAACGGTTCACATCTCTATTGTTTGTTCTGTGCGGTTTTCAGACTGCATTCACAGAGCTCACACTGAGTGCAGGTGTGGGCCCCCCCGAGCCACAGGGGCACCGTATGATTTGATTTATTTATCTTTTTTTTTACTGCCTATGTCTTGTGTCCTTGTGGATTTGCATGTGTCTTTTCATGGTGCGCGTACACTGGCTGATTTTATTTTTAGGATGAGGAGAATAAAGGTAATTCTTCACGCATGACCCATATTTGATTTGTTTTCTGCGCCTCATAAGGAACGGCAAAACACTTCTGCGCGCGCCGTGGTGCGTTTCTGGCCACAATTTCTTCCCGTCTACCAAAATAAGAGCTCGGATCTGGCTTCTCTTGCAATCCTTGCATAATTTCCTGAGCGGTTTGTCAAGTTTAGACAGAAGCAATTCGACATTCTTCAGATCTTAAAATCAGTTTTCAGTAATATAAAATTTTTTACAATCTTAAGCCTTTTAAATGCACTAAAAACTACGTTGTTTTCCTAAGCCATCCATAGAAGCTAAAGAAAAGAAATACAATCTTTAATTGGTATTTGTACACATGGGGCAGTAGGCTTTCAGTTAGGGGCTGGACGCCCTTGTGCCAGTGTGAATCTATTCATGGACGAGTGAAGATGAGTTATGCAGAAAGCATTTCTGTTTTCTTTCTTTTTTTTCTTTTTTTTGTTGTGTGTGCGCATGTGTTCACAAGTCTTCTCATCAATATGCGTATCTCACCAAACTCATATTCATCATTCCCTTTCAAGAAAACATGCAAAAGAAAACAACCCAATATTTCGTCCCGTCTTCCTTCGCCGATCTCTCCCCTCCTGTTAGTATTTATCTACAAATCCTGCGCTGGATTTTCTTTCTTTCTACACAAAGTCATTTACATACACATCATTAATACAATCACTTCATTCTAACTGAAATGGTTCCGTTTCCCTGTCTGTCGGACATGTTTTATACCATTTGGTGGGCTGCTGTGGGCTGATGAAAGGCTCCGTCTGCTTGATCTTGGCTGATTTTGTCTTCCACGTTGAAATCTTTTGTGACAAAAGCAAGACAACGCCAGCCCCTCCCCTTTTTTTTTTTTTTTTGTCCTTGAAGGCTAGTGTTGCTCATCCAAGTCAAGAAGTTTAGAATAGGACAGAGATGAGAAGAACCAAAAAAAAAAAACGAATACCAATGAGTTGCTCCGTAAGCAGTCTCTGAGTAGAAATGGGATATTTTCTGCCTGGGTCATCCTCTCTGCTGAGCGAAAGTTCAAGTTATCCTTCAAGTGAATATATCCACAAACAGGAGATTTTTTTTTTCCCTGGGACAAACGCCGCTCAGAGATCAACACTCTTACAGCTGTGTGAGCTTTCCGGCTCCATCACGCATCGACAACGTATGTTTTTATTTTAAATATGCTCTCCTTCACCCGCTGGCATAGTTGGTATATACTGTATGTACATCATGTCTTACAACGTCTGGTACTGACTTAAGTGTCCTTGTGGTGACTGTGAGAGTGGCATCCAGGCTGGGGTGGGGTGCAATGCGGTGAGAAGCGACGGTCATTGCTGGGGCAGTTCCGACGGCTGTTTCTTGGGTTTCAGAGTGTCTATGAGAGACTGGACGCTGCGTTTAACACTGGTGGTCACGCGGCGCGTCACCGAGTCCGACGAGGGAGACGAGGACGAGCCGGCGCGCTGAGAGGGCGGCCGTGCCACCAGACACTTCTGGTACCGGAGCTGAGGAAGAAGAGACGAGGGAGTGAGTGAGTGCTTGAGCGTTTAGATGACAGTTCAGCTGATTCTCCTCTGTGTTTAACTAATTACTGTATTTTTCATGCGTTTTTATCAGTGAAGAAGAGCCCCTTCCAAAACATAAATCCAGTTTTTTTAGGGAAATGTCTCAGTCGTCTTCATGTTTGATTTTTTTCTGAATATAAGGATCAGATTTTCTAGCAACAGGTTGCTTAAAAAAAGCGGAGAAGTTCTCCGGCTGATGGTGCATTTACGTAGAAGAGCTGAAGCTGAGAGGCGACTCCTCATTCTCTAGCATCGACAATGCCTATTCGTGCAGGTTCGTTTTCTGTGGTTACTGGCTGTGGCTCAGGTGATAACATGGGACTTGTTTACAGTTGTGCTGTTTTTAATGGTAAGAACCAAACCCCAAACAATCAGAAAACATGCATGCCAATTCACATGATGCATACTTTAATATTAACAACTGGCACATGAATGAAACGTTTGAACATTTGAATCCGGGAAGGTCTGGAATTTTGGCTAAAATACGTGGAGGAACACTGCGGATGAAAGCTTTAGCTTCGGCGCTTACCACGCAAGCGGCCTGCACCGCCTCAGACACGCAGCCCGCGTTCGGGTCGCACCAGAAGACGTGACACTGGAAGTGCTGGTTCCCTGTGTCCATGATGAAGGCGAACGTGTGCACATCCCGTCCCACGCCCATGAAGGACAGGAACCGCACACGGCACTCCACCAGCACCTCCTCCTCTTCCTCCTGTGCAGCCATCAAAGAGGAGAGTCAAAGCTCTGATCTGCCTCTCCTTTTAATTGATAAGCCTATTCTCATCTTTTATTTATTTCAAATCCCTGGGTAGTGACAAAAATCCCCTGCCTTCTCTTTGATGACAGCCACAGTGGTGTCAGCAATACTTAGGATGACAGGGGTCCATTCTTCTTTGCCTGTGGATGACAGGAGGTTTTCTATGGCTCCGTTAATAATGTCCATACCTGGGGACGAAACACAGGGAGTTCTGAAAACACTGGACAGAGGAGGGATCCACTACAAGACAGAAAATATTCTTTCATGTGTGTTTCTTTTTTTTTTTTTTTTTTTTTTGTAGGTTACGTGATTCCAATTTTACCTATTGGGCGAGACACATAGGTGACCCCCAGATAGAACACGTGGAATTTCTGCACCAGTTCAGTCTTTGGCATGGGGAACTCTGCAGAGAGAAAACACACACTCAGAACATCCACGGCAGATTATACGGCAGAGGGCAAGGTCTGATTTTTCAAACGAGGGAGTCCACACACACGATAACTGGCTTAAAGCAGTGAAATAAACAAGCACAGACCGTTTTAATAATTTGCTCTGCTGCTGACATACTTAGAGCACGAAGAACACAGAGAAGCATGCTAGATTCTGGAGGGCTGACTGTGTGGAAACCCTGCGGGTACCTCTTTTATACTTTGGCCTGCTGGCAGAGACAACTGCATATAACAAAATAAGTGATCAAAGCAACCATTTGCACTTCAATCAGCACAGATGGGAAGATCTTGGGCCCTCGGGACGCAAATATTGACCCGACGGAGCATTAGCTCAACAGGGTGGAGATGATTTCTGACATTGCAAAATGAAAAAAACGTATACGAGTACTGACATAATCAAAAACCGACGAAAGGACGGAGTAGTGCATTCAGACAGCGGAGAGCAGATTTCTTAGAGTAAAGTCTTTGCTTTTGTTTGATGATAATCTGGGAACAAAAAAAGGGGTTAGAGGGTAACAGAGTTTTTATCTCTCAGCAGAAAACATGTTTTGAATTTTTACTCTAAAAATAGGCTTAAATTAGCATGCAAGAAGTTACTCCGAAATGAAGCTCAGAGCACTAGGGCCATTATCTGGCCCTGGTGCTCAGCCCCAAAATATTCAGGCTAATCTCCTGTGCTGTGTCTCAGCAGCTGATTGTGTTGGTCTAACTTCCATGGCAACCCGGTCAGTGGCATTAACTGCCGTACTTTCTGGAGACAACCTCTAGAACCGTGGACCTCAAGCTGTGGTAAATATTCACAAATCAACTGAGTTGTGAAGCTAAAAGCCAAAAAACGTGCGACAGTCTGGTGCTTCATTTATTTCTGACTTTGGAACTTGGATCTGGGAATGACATTGAAAGCCAGAGGGACTTGCTGAGCTCAGCTATTATCGTCCGCTACGTGTTAGCTGTGGAGAATCAGTGTTTTCCTCTGCATTTTGTACCATAAAACACAGAAGCAACGTGTGCACCAAAAGGAGTGTATGAAAGATTTAAGATACAAAACATCAGAAGAGGAAATAACTATGCCGAACACTTGGTTTCATACACAAGGCAATTGTATTGAATTTTGAGGTCATGGCTGGAGCTCTGGCTTCAAGACTCCTTCTGCTCATTTTTTTGGTTGACAAAACAAAGATACAAATGTCGGTTTCAAAGCAGGCCAAAGTTTTACACAAATCCTTTTTTTATGACATTTTAGACAAAACAGGTAGTGTTTTCCTTTCTGTTCCTTTGTATGACTTTAAATTAAAAAAAAAAATGTCAACCTCTTACTAAAAATCAAACACATTAAATCACAGCCACACCTTTACGTACGATCCAGAATAGAAAACTTATTTTTTTTTCCTGTCACTCAGGCTAAATATTTCCCGTTTAAGGTGAGTTAGGATTATCAGAATAATTTTTAGTGATTTTCTATCGCTGTCTTCAGATATCCTTAATATTTGCCGAATGTTGTGAATATCCTTCTACAAGGTTACAACAGCTTTGCTGAATCTGTTTGATTCCTGCAAACAGGACTGATGTAACTGAGTCAGGTTTGTAGGTCACCTTGCTCGCATATAAGTTATTATTAGCCTTCTATGGTATTGAGATAATAGGGTCTTTGTTATGGCTACTTATAACATTGGCTTTGCTGTCCTTAAGCCACTTTCTAACTAATTTGGTGGCATGCTTCTGGTTATTACCCATTTGGAAGACCCATTTGTGTCCAGGCATTCACTTACTGGCTGATATCTTGAGATGTTCCATCAATATTTCCACACGCTGTTATTTTCTCATGATGACATTCATTTTTGCCTCAACATGATGCAGCCGTCCCTGTACCTCAATGTTAGGATGGTGTTCACAGACCTGCAAGCTCCTTCTCGATATCGTCATTGGGGCTTTCCCACATTGTCTGAAGGCATAGTTTTCATAGTGTATGTAAACTTCTAATTTTAAAGGAAAGTTATACAAAAAATCCTGTTGCACTATGGTTTCAAAATGCCTGTCAAGAGGGCGGCACTTGGGGAAATTGATATTTACTGAGGTGGCACATGTAAGGGTTTAAGCAGTTGAAGAACCAGTGCCTCAAAGGTAATGATGCCCTGTCCATTATTAGCTCCATATTGTTCTCTGAATGTGAACAAATGACAAACGTACGAGTTCAGGCATGCACCATTTTAAAGATGCAAAGGACAATTTGCATATATTTGATCCTGGGGTCGGCGTGGGAGCTGGGGAGCACCAGGCCTTTCCCCAAAGAAACTGTAATTGGAATTTAATGAGGTTGACTGTCTCCGTAAGCGAGCAGCTGATACGGTTCTTTTATATTCTGATTCCCTGTGTGGCTTCCCCCTCACGCTCAGCCTACATACACACCGGCTGAGGTTATTGCCTTGAAAAAGGTTGTGCTGGAACTTTTCCTCGTTTTTCCAATAATTACTTAGGACTGAGACAAACAAGCAGTGGGAATAAGCAAAAATGGTTAACAGTGCAAATGACTGGCTCTGTAAGGGGGCGTTCTTTAATGGATCCATAGGCAACTGAACCAAATGCTACGGTCCTTTCTGTTCTTGGCTGCTCCTGAGACTATAGCAGCATCTTTTCAAACACATAAGAGATATATGGAGAAACTCTGTATGGGAAATATGCCGGTGAAGATTCTCAGTCATCCAGGTCATGGTCATTCCAAAAAAGAAAGATGTAAAAAACAAAACAACTGGACTTGTTTCGTAATCTTCAACTACGAAAAACAGGTCCAGTTGTTTTGTTTTTTCCTTTTTTTTCCTTTTTTTTTGAATCTGTATGGGAAAAAGAAAGCCTATAACATGAAGATATCCCATGGCTGACAAAAGCAGTTTTTAACCAAGGGAACTACAAAGGAGCACAATTAAATAAATGTCGGATTCCCTATGTTTTGGGGACATAAATCTTTTCAAACTTTAACACTTCAGATTTAATTTCGTTTTGAGTATTGACTAGGTATTTTAAAGTTTTTGTTGGATTCATTTAAGTAAGAAAGGGCAACTAATAATAATAATGAAACAAATCAGAAAATGTCACTCATTCCACATGTTAGATGTGATGGAAATATAAGCGTCTTTACCTTGCAGGGGCACATCAGAGCCATTCTGGGAGGAGCTGCCAGCTGCAGCCTTAGCACTTTTTCTTTCAGCCATAATCTGAAAAGAAACGACATGTGAAAAAAGTGATGAAGTTACAAACGAACAAAGAACAGAAGGATATGATCGGAATAAGACTTTTAGGTAAGAGATCCGATTTCAGGAACCTACTTAAAGGGAATCTGGCTGCAAGAGAGAGCAATTCTTTCAGTAGATAACAGGAAGGCAAAATGGAGTACAGAAAAATTGTTCAGTTTTATCCTTGAGATATGCCTGGAAACTGAACTTAAACAGCTTCTTTGCAAAAGCTGTAAGGGTTATTGCCCCCTGCTGAGGAGACTGAGTCTGTACACGTTACAATGTCACTACTGTGAATGCAGATTTTTTGCACACTCTTAACCATCAGGAAAGTTTCATTGCACAGTTTCATTTTCATGCACAGTTCTGTATATCAAGGTTTAAGAATATTGCACAATAATACACTAAAGACTGTTTGGTTTTGAATAATTTCTCTCTCTCTCTCTCTCTCTCTCTCTCTCTCTGTCTCTCTCTGTCTCTCTCTCTCTATATATATATATATCTATATATATATATCTATCTATCTATCTATCTATCTATCTATCTATCTATCTATATCTATATATATATATATCTATATATATATATATATATATATATATATATATATATATATATATATATATATATATATATATATATATATATATATATAGGCTTTGGTCACAGAACTTCACCAGCCAAATTTGTCTGTAATAAAGATATACACAGAGACTCTGGTTTTAGTAATGATAGCTATCAGAAACAAAGCATGGCTGAAGCAAAAGATAAAACAGGAATTTAGATGATGGGGTACTCGGGTTTCTGGTAAAATGTACAAAGGCAACAAACTCTTCATTCAGGATTCTTTGCAGTAAAACTGGAGTTTTATGGAGGCCAAATGATTTGCCTGTAAATTTGTTTTTTAAAACAGAAATTTTGGTTTAATGTTTAACTTTGGCACTTGAGTTATTGCTGAGAATAAATGGTTTGAGTGATTTCCCTATGCTCTTGTTGATAAAAAGTAAACATGACGCAATACCTGCTTCAATCGTACAGATAGAACAGAACTGTTATTTTGCTGTATTTGTGGCAACAGCTCTCATCTTTGGGGATGTGCATTTTTTTTTTAAAGAGAGTCGAATATTCTGCATGGCCTCTGCACTGAGCCAATGCGCTCTCTGCAGACACTTGATAAATTGCAGGAGTCATTAATCAAAGTCAACGGTCTGTCTGCAACTCTGCTAACAGGGGAGCATAAAAGAAAACGCATGAATTCACACGCATACACTCTGTAAGGCACAACGAGGGGCTCAATTCAATGTGCTGCTCAGCTGCGAGACTCAGGTCACCAAGTTTGTCCCCTGCAGTAAGGAGAAAACCACCAGTGGGTTTAAAATAGGTAGTCTGAGGTTGTGACTTGGATGGGGTTAGAAAAGTATATGTAAAAACTATTCTTTTTCTGTAAATGGGTCATCATTTCTCTTAGGAAGGATGTCTGTCGTTCCAGCCATTTATCCTTTACAAGGACGGTGTTGACCAGAGGACGGGCTAGTTACAAATGTCCAAATGAGGACACACGCTTTTGACAATATTAGCGGAAACAATGGCGTTATTTTAGTAAAATCTTGTCTTAGGACCATTTTTTTAGACGCTGGGCAAGCTGTTCTCACACAGAACATTTACATGCGAGTCTTACAGGATCCCATTTAGGGGTTTGCTCATGTAAAAAGGATCATCATTGCTTCATTTACTGAAGCATTGACTCGTAGAGGATTTTAATAACAGGCATAAGGATTAAGGCAGCAGTCACACGTTTCTGTTTGTGGAAGGAGAAATTGGCCTTCCTTGATGTGAGATCCCCCATACTAACAGATAGCTTTTTAATGGTTGTGTATATTCTGTAGACCCTAAACAACAGCTGGGAAGGGTGTAATGTCAGCTTGGGTTGGTAGCATATTCTAAATGTTTTGAATTTTTAAAATATCTTTCGACCTCCTTGTTTTTCTATCCAAATTAAAGGTAAAATGTTATTGTTGGTTCATTAACCTACACTGCAAAAAGGGAACTAAAAGTCAGTACAATTTTCTTGGAATGAGTGTATTTGGCCTTGATTTGAGCACGCACGTTAAATTATCTGCCAGTGGAATAAGACTTTTGCACTTAAAATAGGAACAAGTGCAGTATATCTAATTATCTTATTTTATTGTTAAAATACTCATTCCGTTGGCAAATAGTTATACTTAGCTGCTCAAATCAAGGACAAATACACTAATTCAGGAAAAATTTGACTTACTTCTAGTTCCCCTTTTGCTGTGTATATCCAGTACAGTGGATCCACACATGGAAGCAACCATAAAAAAACGAGACATAGTTACAGTCAAAAGCAATCCTGCGGTAGCCTTCTCTTTCTTTTTTTTAAATAAACTCCACAAGTAACATGCAAATTGTTCCCAAAGTTGTTCAAAATGCATAAACTAAGCTGCATATGTTTGGTACAAGGTAACTTGTAGATAAGCACCAAAAACAGTAGCTGCAGTGCATGAACACAGCAAGAACATGGAGACAAATGTTCTTCATGAACTGGCTGATGATGGACAGTTTAGACGGTTTCTTTGTGCCGCTTAGACAAGAAAAAAGCTACTTTAACTTGATCTGTTTCCATCCCTCTAAAGAGCAGGATTTTTTGTTTTCTTTTTTAAGCAGACAAACACAGACAGACACAAGCAAAACAAAGTACAACGCAGGTTCAATGTGACTTTAGGATGGAAAGCAGCAGCCAGGCGCTGCTAATAAAATGTATTTGATGAACTGATCTTGAGAAAGTGTGACTACTTCTAAAAAAAAAAAAAAAAAAAGCAGGTGTTTTACCACTTTGCTGGTCTTTAGCACACAGGTCTCGTAAAAGGACATCCAAGCAAATTATAACTGAAATGAGACTCTGCAACGCTTAGGGTAATTGCAAAAATCCCAGGAGCTCCAATCACAGCTCTCACTTAGCATGTAACATATTCAGGTTCATGCTGAAACAATTGAAAAAAAAAGGCTTTTAAAATGTTGCAGGAGAAAAAAAACCCTCCATCAAAGAATAATGTGGAAGCATGATTTAGATTTGCATAACAGAATTTAATAAACTGCTTGACTTTTGGAAAAATGTCCTTTGGACAGGTGAGCCCAGAGTAGAGATGTTTACCCATAAGGCAAAGCACCATGTTGTAAAAAACAATCAAACACAGCAAATCACCACAAACACCAAAGCAACTGACAAGCATGGTGGTGTAGGGATGTTGATTTGGTTTTTATTTGTAACTCCAGGACTTCGGCACATTGCAGTCCTGGACTCGCCCATGAACTTCTCAGTAGGATAAACTATTCTCTGTCATCTTTCCAACAGCCGAGGCTTGTCATTACGTTGTTTTTTTTTAGGCAACGGGGCCATGATTTAAAGCACAACAGCACACCTAGGACATAAAATATGAAGAAAGAGTCCCTGTGGGTGTAATGACTCGGTTTATGCTGTCGTGCAACCTTAAGAAATTTGTGCAGAAACTAATCTGCAAACCTCAATCAAGTGAAACAGGGTCTTAAAGCATGGGCCAAAATTCCTCCTTGACATGACAGACTCATTAAGTAAAAGGCAGCAAAGTGCTGAAACCCTTTAATTAAAGTAACCCTACCGACACGCTTAGTCCTGTCACTTACTAGTATGTAAATGTCTCTGGTACAGTATTTATGACAACCACCAGCACGAAACAAATGTTCTTCTCTCTGTAAAAACCGCAGTGATTTAGGAACTGATCGCTCCCTTCAGAGCACGAGATAAACCGATTTATGTGAAAGCGGCAGCAGTTACGATCCTCACCTTGGAGCAGATTTCGTGGAGACTCGTGGCGATGGCTGCTGCCGGGGTATCACATCGAAACACGTGGCACTTCAACACCCGCGTGTTTTTGTCTCTGGCCACATAGGCAAAGTCCCTGAAGCATGGTTGGGAGACACAAGACAGATCACAGGCCCATTTTTTAATGCAGACACGACACAAAATCAATGTCAAAATCAATGTTCCCGATGCACCTTCATGGTGGGTCAACCTAACACATTTCTCCAATGCCGAGAAGAAAAATCTCTGTTCAATAAAGGTTATTCAGTGATTAGTATCCATAGGCTGACGGTATTGCAAATTTTTGCCCTCATTTTGATTAAATGTCTAGTAAACATATGAGTTTCTCTAGATTTTCTAGCCTCCCTCTAATGTTTTTATGTTATTTTTATTTAATAAATACTATCGGACACATTGTTTTCCGCAGAGGAATGAAGGTATTGAACAGATGATTTTTTCTGACTTTGAATGATTTGAAATAATGATTTCCAAAGTTCAAGTGAAATGCTGCAGTAAACTTCTTTCAATAATTGAGTTATCATTGCCATTTTAAAAAAATATATTTTACTGAGTGGTCTTTAAGTGGATTTATCGCAAAGAATGTTTCGACAAAAGCCATAATGTTTTTCTCCTGTTAAAATTGTGTTTCATAAACAATTTCTTTTGGCTGTAAGGATGCTTTTTTGGCAATAAATCTTTAACCATTGCGAAGCCTTATTATTCTCTTTCAAATTGTGGCAAATTTGTAATGAAAATGCATTTGTGGGTTGAGCAGCAGGACAGCAGACAGCCAATCCCATCCTCTCCGCCACCAAATTCAGGAGTAAGTCTCAAATAAACTCAGCTCTTTGGGGACCAGCACTTAACATGCTGGAGGACAGAGATCTGAGATATTGGATCGCCACTACCTATAAAATATCTCATCCCAACATCTCTGCATTGGGTGCTCTCAGGTATAATATGTATATTGCCAAGAAAGATCACTACAACAAGCAGCTGAAAGAGCTAAACACAAATCCCAGTACTTCTTGTGCTAAGTTTATTTAATACCTAGGGGTGGTTATTAAGGAGTATATAGTTACCTTTAACTTTATTGTCCCATCAATTAGTTAAAAAAGCAATTACTGTGTCTGGGAGACAATTATATACAGTATCCCCAGAGTTTTTGGCACCCGTCATAAAGATGTGTAAAAATCCATTAAATACATGGCGACTTCATTGCTGGACCACAATTTCATACTGAATTGTTTTTAGAAAAATCCTATTTTCTATAATGATACATTTATTACACTATGCTTGGTTCTTTTTTAAATTGATTGGAGTATCTATGAACGTTTAATAAGTAAACCATCTTTCTTTGCCCCTGGGGTATAAATATGACCTGACACAGAGGCTCCTGGTCACCCTATAAAATGGGAAAGAAAAGAGAACATGTTATTTAAAGGAGCAATAAGTGAATTTTCATTATTTTAGAACGAAAGAACTAAAAAATAGTTTTGTGAAGAACCAATGGTTTCTTTTTAGAGGGAATATGGCATGACAACACACACCATCTCCCTGTGTTGGTCTCCAGTCTCTTGTTTACAAAGCTGGGCTGGCTGTGTAAGCATGTACGTCCATGTGTATAGCTGCTGGTCTACAGACAGCGCATCTAGAGGTGAAATTTACCTTATTGTTCCTTTAAGTAAGGTAGGGTTGTCTTTAAGTTTTACAAACAAGGAACAGGTACAGGAGAAATTGTTAATTGGGTATTGGGTAAGGGGCTGTATCTCTTGTCGGAGCAGACATTTAAAACGATAAAACAAGTGAAACTGTGACAAATTAAGGATGTGTTGTCTTTAAAGCACTTTAGGGATTTTGTCCATATCTCTACAACGGGTGAAAATCATTCTAGATAAAGGTGTATATTATGTTTTTCATGCTGTTGTGCAACTTATGCGGTTAGATATTTGATATTTTGATATTCCAAGATTGTGCTTGGATTCAAGTGCTTATAGACTCACTTTTATACAGAAAACCCCTATTATTAGCTTAGCTGTCACTTTGTTTTGCTTTTCTTTTTATATATCTCTCTTTGCAGGTGTAAAAGCAGACTCCAAGGATGTTATCTTGTACTCTCCTTTTCCACTCCAATATTTTTTCAGCTTTTCTCCCTTTAAACATTTTGTCTCATTTTTTTCTCCTTTTCTTCTCTTCCACTTTTCCATTTTTGTGCCCATTGAACATGAAATAGTTCCACAATGAAATCTAATAAAGGTTTATTTATATACAAATCAAGCGGCACACTATTGGGAAAGCAGTAAGGCTCCACTTGTGAAAGTAAAATCTTTTGGGCTCTCTTTGGCATTAAGAAAAATGCTACACTGCCAGTCAGGATACGTAAAAGAAAACAAATAAATAAATAAATAAATAAATAAAAAGCTTGTTACAGGTCATGAAAGTATTTTTTCTTTTTTGAATTGAACAAATAAGTAGCTCAAATTATATGTTTTTAAAGCAAAATTAAAAGAAAACGACGTCCCTCCCATCCAGGCTTCTGGTTTACAGACCTGTTTTTTTCTTCTATTATCCTCTCCTAGATGTCTCTGTAAACATGTGATTACATGTGTATTGTTCACATTTATGGGCTGTCACAACGCCGGCACATTTCCCTTTGCTCACCAGCGGCTACACGCTGTGCCGTGACATTTGGTTTGACAGTGGAAGTAGGTGACTTTTTCGCAAACATCAAAAGAGTCTGTCCTTGGATGTGTCTTCTGTTTTGAAACAAGAACTTCCCAATTATTCTGCTTGCACCTATCTTGATTTGTGAAGTCTAACAATGGTTTTGCTCACAGACAAAAAAAAAAGAGAAGACAACAAAGTGAAAAACGCTGCAGCATTTTGCGTCATGGTGAGTTTGCATCTCTTCCAGACATTTCTTGGTTGAGGTTTTCTGTAATTAACTACATTTTTAAAGGAAAATAAGGTATTTTGTGCCATTTAAACAAGGCTTTAAGAGAATTCAAACCTGTTTGATTTACGGCAAGCGTGCTAATTAGTCCGTTTTCCAAACTAAATATCACAGTTTCCATCTTTACTGACAATACAATGCATGCATAGACAAAGGCAGATGCGTATGTCTGAGCCAAAGGAGACTGCATGCCAGGAGCATTGCAGGAGTGCCACATAGCTCAGAAAATGAAAAAAAAAAAAAAAAAAAAAAAAGAAGTGATGAGACTTCAGGGAAGAAACTCCTCTGAGAAAGAAACTTTATGCAGAGAGTGGGTGGCAGATGAAAAAAACAGCAACACCTGGGAGGTAGGACACAAACACACACAGACAGAAGATGAAAGATACACAGATTTCTTTCTCATTAACAGGTGAAACAAGCTGCAAACCCTTCCAAAGAAAAAAAAAAAAATTACAATAAAAATATATATCAAGTAGGTGGACGTGCTCGCAGCTTTGGACAGAAATGACAATGCATAACCAAGAAGGAGGATGTGGGGCACATGAAAGGAAGCCAACTGGATGGCAGGGTCTCTGGATGCACACAAGCATCTCCTCACGCACGCCGAAGAAACCATGGACCCAAACAGAATTATGGCAACTACAGCTGGCATTTATCACAGTGGGCTCTTTGTGTTTATGAGTCCATTACCCGGCCTGTCTCCGCTGCTTAATTGTGTGCTCACACACTTTGGATCGATAATGTTCCTCGCCTGTGGCCGGGAAGGAAAGTGATAGGATGTGTCCCTCCTTCAGGGACATTTGAGGGGTGCGTTGTCGAAAGCAGCATGAGTGGCCTTGCCTCTCATGCCACAAATGATTCTTTTATGACTCCTGCGTCCTCTCTGAGGAGTCACAAAGCGACGCAACAGCATGCAACTCTTAATAGGAAACAGCCTTCAGCCAGTGTGACTTGGTGGCGATTTACCACCTACAGGAGCTGCTGTACTCCTGATGACTCGGGGCAAAAATCTAACTCCTACGGTGACAAACGTGATTCTACAGATGGGCAGGAGTCCTTATATAAGGAGTAAAGACAACATGAGGTGGTAGGTTACATTTAGAGCAAACCAAAGAGAGGCATTACCTTTCTCTGTGTCCCAGGAAGCATGGAGGAGAGGTTGAAAAGAGAAGGTAACGGGTTAATGAGAAACAGTAATGCAATATCCTGAGTCAAAAATAAAACCTGTCACATGTGCAAAAAAAAAAAAACAACTGTGTGTGAGGTATCAGCTCAGCTCTTTGTACCTTTTATTTCAGTGGATTAGCATTCGGAGGCATTTTTACACAGAACACCTTCCCCGTGCGATGTGGCGCCGCACAGCTACGCATGCGCACACAGAGACGCCTTGTTCCAGCAGATGCTTTCAACTCAGCTTCATCTGTTTCATCCAACTCTTTGCTTTCACTCTCTAATCTCCCCTTCGCTTTCATCGATGCTCTTCATCTCTCAGTCCTCTGCTTACGTTGTCTGCTCGTAGCAGGAGAAGCCCCAGACAGAAAGGAGACCCGACACAAGGGGATTTATAACGCGGCACAGTGCGGCACGCCTTATCGTCTGTGATGCTCTATTACCAGGAACACAACAAAAGGTGTTTTTCTACAGCAGGGACTTTTTACAGGATTCAAGGTAGTTTTCTTTTCTTTTTTTTTTTCTTCTTCAGAAAACACCAACGGCAGGGAGGCACGTCTTTCTGAAAGGACCCTGAAATATAATCTAATTTTAAATTGTATAACAGAAGTCGTTTTTTTGTTTTTTTTGCAAACACAACATGCAAACCAAATTCATATCAGTGTTTTAAAGTGTTAACATTTAAATGTTTTGATAAAATCTGCTAACCTGTTTAGGGGGAAAACATTAATTTTAGAGGTAAAAATAAAACTCTCCTGAGATGAACAAAAACGATCCCAACTTGCCAGGATTAAGCATTACCAACAAATCAAAAGTTTGAAAGAAGCAGGCGCAACAATCTGTGGATTCTTAGAAACCCCCTCAAACACTGAATTTCATTGGGCTTCAGATTGTAACTGCTGTGAAATAATCACAGGTTGTGGCATTGTGGTGGACTGTAATCCTGATCATAGCTCGTTCTGCTTTAAAGGTGAGTGAACACAGCAGTTTGTGTTGGCAAATATAATTTCTGGTTATTGTTGCACCGTTCCACTTGGTGTGCGCTGACTTTACATTAGTTGTAAAGTCTAACCGCTGTAACATAATCATTGGGTAGTTTTGTAGTTTTCAGATTTTGTGACATAAACTCGTTTTTCTGCCTCACACACTTGTGCAGTTTATTTGAAATCTGTTCTAGTAGCACATATTCACAAAGTTTTGAGGGACTTTGTTCAGCTTTTAAACCATAACCGCTACCAAACAACCTGAGATAGTCTGCTTTCACTATTTTGGACTATGCTGCTCCCTGAATATTGACACAAAAGCAGCAACTTGCCTGCAGTAGGAGAGCCATCTCTCCATTAGGAGATGCAAGTTACATAAACAGCATTGTTTTGAGTACTACCGTGGAAATGCGTACAAAAAATGGCCAGGGTAAAATAAAATGTTCTGAGAAACATTATGGATGGCACTGTCAGGAAGCGCCTGAGAAAAATTTATGTTGCATAGAGAAAGCAGGGCGAATTCAGGATCATTGCCCTCTTTGGTGATCTACGGAGTAAAGCAGATTTTTGGGCAGCAGCTGGAATGTTCTTAAGATCAAGAATCTTTTTCTCAGAGCGTCAAAAGTGTTGCTTGTACAGAGTCCAGTGCATTCACACACAGCTAAAAGCACAAATGCGTACACCATATAAACCCTTTACTGCCGAAAAAGTTCCACACAAGCTTTTCCTCTGTGATTAAACTTCAAATCAAGATTTTGACCTTCTGTTCAGTTTTGAATTTTGAGTTCATGTCATATTCACTGCCTGGTACTGTTGATTAAATTGAATAAAACTCAGAATGCTTTCAACCCTGTTTCCCATTTCCCTTAAGACATCCACATTTCTTTCTCTCCGATATATTTGAAGAGTTTGAAATTCCTTGTTCCTGAGTATAAAAAGTCAAATCCAGAGCTGCTCCCTACCACTCAAATATCCCGCAGTGCAACCTTATTTGACTTTCGCAGCACGGCTGACGCAACAGTAAACACATCTCAACATAAATCTTTTTTTGTACCTGATTTGGCTAAGACTCAGCAAGAAGTACACTCACTTAACCCTGGTCAGGGTTATTTTTACGTCCATGTTCCTAAGCCATCATCTGTGGCCTCAGGTCTGTGATCAGTCATTGAAAATGCCTCCACAGCCAGCCATAAGTAATCCAACACAGCGCGGTGATGATGAAGAGCAGCAGCAGGGAACAGTACTGACATTTAGGCAGCCACTATGAGGAAATTCAAAGCCAAGGAAGGGAAAATTGTACATGACATCAAAAGTAACCATGAAAGGTACCTATGCTCTAAAAAAAAAAAAGGATTTCAAAGTCAATCTGAGGCTGTCTTTAGGTTTAGCTAATTTCAGAACCTCGTAAAGATCATTCAGAAATAAAACTGGAAAACTGGTAGAGGCTCTTCTTTTTTACCATATAATCATCTCTTACTGATCTCACTGGGTAGAATTACATCAGTAAACAGCTAATGCGTGTCACAATTTGCAACAAAAACTTTGAACAGCACAATAAAATGCCTTCTTTACTACATGGTGAATGGCATGGATTCTCTGAATACAGCCAGTTGATTCCCAGCAAACTGCTTTTTTCACCAGATTAGATTTTTATAATAAAAAAAAGCATAATTTTGTAATGCAGAATAATCACCAAAAAGATGACCTTCACTGGGAATTGTGAACCTTATTATTCTGTCTAATCAAACCATAAACATCATAAAGCCTGCCCCCAGCTTGTAAGAATAGACAAGAATATATTTTCTCTTAAAACTGTTGGAATTAATGTTCAACCTGCACTCCTCAACACTCATCCACCTTTTCATGAAAACAAGAAAAGAATATTAGAGAATACATAAATATATATATATATATATATATATATATATATATATATATATATATATATATATATATATATATATATATATATATATATATATATATATCTTTCTGAAAGTGTAAAAGCCTATTTGGGTATTTTAATATGCAATTTTGCAATAAATGACACTAGTAAAAAGCATGCTTATGTTTTATTTTCAAGCATTTTCGGAATTGGAATGAAAACATCCTGGTGCCATAAAATGTTAAACTCTGGCTTATAATGGCTAAATCACTAAAGAGAACTGTTTAGCACAGCTCCATGTGCTGACACTATAACTTTGTCAAATAACAAGACAACAAATTAATAAGCATTAAAGTACGGTTTATGGGTTGGATTTCTGCAATGTTATCAGCGTGTAAAAACTCATCTTCAGAACCCATCTCTGCTCGAAATGGTGATCTGCCCCATGTAATCTACTTTCAGCAGTTATCGTCAATTATTGCAGCCGTAAACTGCAGAAAATACGGGCATGGCTGCTCCTTCTGCTTTTACTCACTCGGCTTCTATGTCAGGATGAGCTCCAGTGCATTATGAGGCGGAGGGATATTTCAGCTGATTATACTCACTGTGTCTGTGGCGCGGCAGCGTCACTTATTTTAGAGCCCAAATAAGCGACTTCCCTTTCAGAAACAAGCCCCAAAACTGCAACCAGCGACTCATGAAATTTACAAGCGATTTTAGAAAAAAGAAACCCAAAGTCCCATGAAAAAAGCTGACTTGGCAACAGTGAGTGCTGGTCTGTTGTGCTACAGTCTCTAGCATTCTTGGAACTACAGGAAGTGGCGAAGGTAAAACAACACAGTCCAGAGAGCGCTGCGAGAAAAAAATATTAACCCGATTAACGGCGTTATGGTTTAACATATATATACAGGACTGTCTCAGAAAATTAGAATGTTGTGATACAGTTCTTTATTTTCTGTAATGCAATTAAAAAACATGAAATGTCATACATTCTGGATTCATTACAAATCAACTGAAATATCGCAAGCCTTTTATTGTTTTAATATCGCTGATTATGGCGTACAGCTGAAGAAAACTCAAAAATCCTATCTCAAAATATTAGAATATTTCCTCAGACCAAGTAAAAAAAAAAATTATAACAGCAAAACAAAATCAAACATTTGAGAATGTCCATTAATGCACTCAGTTAGTAATCCTTTTGCACAGATTACTGCATCAATGCGGCGTGTCATGGAGGCAATCAGCCTGTGGCATTGCTGAGGTGTTATGGATGCCCAGGATGCTTCAATAGCGGCCTTTAGCTCATTTGCATTGTTGGCTCTGGTGTCTTTCAGCTTCTTCTTCACAATACCCCACAAATTCTCTATGGGGTTCAGGTCAGGGGAATTGGCAGGCCAATCAAGGACAGTAATGCCATGGTCAGTACACCAGTTACTGTGAGGATCTTATGTCGTCTCTTAACCACTACCATACTTGTGATTTAGTTTACTGAACCAAGCTGAGTGTTTTTCAAGGCTCAGGAAACCCTGCAGTGTTTCGAGTTAATTAGACGATTCAAGTGATTAGTTGAATAGCCTACTAGTATACTTTTTCACGATATTCTAATATTTTGAGATAGGATATTTGGGTTTCTTAAGCTGTACGCCATAATCAGCGATATTAAAACAATAAAAGGCTTGCAATATTTCAGTTGATTTGTAATGAATCCAGAATGTATGACTTTTTATGTTTTTTAATTGCATCACAGAAAATAAAGAACTTTATCACAATATTCAAATTTTCTGAGACAGTCATATATATATATATATATATATATATATATATATATATATATATATATATATATATATATATATATATATATCCTAAAATGTTAACAAAAACGTTGATTTACAAAGCAGACACTAATGACATCAATGACAAAAAAAATCACCTGACAATATGGCAACCATTTTAGGCGGATTATTATTGAAATAACTGTTTCTGATTATTTTGAATCGTGGTTGTAAAGAACATTGCTTTAACAATGCCAGTGACTGGCTGTGGTCAGTGCAGCGCTCCACAGACTCAGGAACCCAGCTTCACCCACAAGACTACGCTCTAACACCAACACTCTGTTTGTAATACTCTCTTTACACTTGTTTTTTTTTCAAACTAAAGAGTATTTGCAATGGACTTTTTAAATTACAGTGTGATTTCATTAGGCCTTTAAATCTTTTGTTTTATTAACATGCAGGAATTTCATTAGAACTCTTAATGATTTGATGGCTATCCCTGGAAATTCCCCCCTGAGAAAAAAATAAATGCTTTGCTTCTCAGTCTATCTGTCTGCCTGTCTGATAGTGATTAACATTTCCCCAAATAAAAATCCCTGAAGCAATGTCTTGTATGCTCCTCACTGTTTCCTTTGGTTTACAGTCCTTGGGAACACTTAAAGCAATCATGAAGCTAGGTCTGCTTTCCTCTCTTAAGTGCCTGTTTATGCTGTCTACATATTTCAATGGAACGTTCCTAGAAGCAAAAGGAAAACTGAAACATAATATTAACACTAAAATGATAAAACAATATTTATGCCAACATGCCCGTGCAAATTCTCACTTATCCGGGTCATTGCAACAGCAAAGACGCTTATATCAGAGGCAACCGGACTTTCACTCAGTTTTTCTGAAAACGTTTCAGCACCTATCCAGGCTCGTAGTAGAGCAATATACAATATGTATGTCATAATCTAATTACCTTTAAAACATAAAAGAAAAGAAGTATATATTTGCTCCTGCTCCTTAAATTTTATTTACTTTGCTGTGGACCTATACACATCTTTAATAAAGTGAACTAACTAGTAGTGCCAGGCTCGTTAAGAAAAAAAACAAACATTTCCCTTTTTAGATAACAATGTAATTCCTCATAGTCAACGCAGTATTCTTTATAGAACAAACTGTAAAAGCTAAGATAGCAACATCACATTATTATCAGTAGAAATTTGTTATTTAAGAGATTCAGAAAAAAACATTGTACTTGTAAAAAATATATCAATGGTGTCTTAAAATCCCTCATTTTGAGAAAACGGTGTTCGAATGAGCTGAAATAATGACTGTGGATATTAAAATTACTGTTCCAGACATGTAAAACTTTACATTTTAACCGGAATGGATATTTCATATAAAGATCCTCAATGGCAACTCAATGTTACAATAGCTTGCCATAGCAAAAGCCTTGCAACCGCTTGAGGAAACACTGCTGACGCCTGAACTTTTTCTGGCATTGTATTAACGTTACTTTAACCATTAGAGCAATATGATGAAAAATGTTAGCGGTTTGGAAAGCATAACCTTCTAATGTCCTGATGCATCTCTTATCTCATGCTTCTAATATCGTACAATATCTTGAGACTGGTAACCAGGTAATGTCTCATTCATACCAGGGCTGTGTGTGTCCATTTATGAGAAACTTGGCTGTGATTTATGAACTGCAGAATACATAAAGAAATTGCCTGATTTTTTTTGTGAATAAAACTCATTATTTAGTTTGATAAAAGGAAAAGGATAACAGATAACCTGTTATCATCCGCTAATTCAACGGATGGTGCCATTGGAGGTCAGACGGCCCCTTAATATAACTGGCATGGAGAAAACACTGCTAAATTAAAAAGATAGACAATTCTGTGAAAGAAATAAGTAAACACAGCTTTCAAGACACACATGTGATTATGGAATAATAAGCATTCATTATGCAACACATTACATAATTTGCAATTCCTCTCCCGTAGACCTGGTTGATGATGATTTCATTTAAAAAAAATAATTTTTGATTGATCAGACCAAACCATATTCTTTCGCTTCTTTTAAATCATACCCATCTTTTCAAGGTTCCCTCCAAGGAAGTGCACATCCATGTATATCAGAGCTATCCATCTAGCTCTATCCAAAAAAAGAAGAGAACGTTTGTTGGCTTAATTTGGCATTGTGGGGGTTTTAGAAAAGACGGTCCAACCCCACTTCTGCCTCAGAATGAATGACACGTACACATCAAGAGATGTCAGAGGAGATTTTGGTGGGGAAAGTCTGGGGAGATGATGCATTCAATCTCGAGACAGGAGAGCGATAGAGGCAGGAGGCCAGAAAGCTAAAATGAAAAAGGTGGGAGTGGAGGAGAGAGAAATGGAAACGAGATGCGAGACCCTCTGAGGCCTAGATGGTGTAGAAGAAGGTGGAGAGAGAAAAACACGAGGCAAGAGATGAAAGGTATGAAAGCAGCAAAGCAGGGGGATGAGTTAGAGCAACACTCTCTACACTCATGTGTCTTTCCCTCTCTCTCTCTGTGCTCCACATATTTTCGGAGCTCAATAAAGGTTGAACTTGACTCACTACTACCAATCTCTCTTTGATGCTGACGGCTGTGGGGCAGGCTCACCCAGAGAGGATGTGCGCGACTCGATGATTAAATGAGGTCACGGCTGCAGACGCGCGGGTTGAACGGGGTTTGTGAAAGTCGCACAGGGCTGTCAGCGTATGCAGCCCCGGCATCAGTCACCCGCCACGATAGCACTGACAGCGCCATGTGTAGCAGGGTTGTACAACTAAAGGAGAAGCTCGCCACTGCATGCTGAAACATAGCGCTCCTATTGCTATTCCTGTTGCTATTCCTATTGTCATTTCAGATGGTTTAGTTTCAGACACACGATTATTTGTTTTTGAATGTTAACACTCATTCATTGAGCAAAGATGAGCCTTGGGTTACAATACTTACTGTAATGTTATTATTACTTTTTAAAATGTTATTTTGATACATAGACTGAAAGAAAATGTTGAATGTTTAGCTAAAATGCATCTTGGAGCTTATTCAGCTGAAGCTTTAAAACAATGTTACCTTAAAAGGAGTGATGGGTTGTGCTCTCTTTGTTCCTTCCCCACAACTGTCCATATATATTTTTTTCATATTTGAAAATATTTATAATGATAATCATCTTTATTATCATTGCAAACTACATTATAACAAATTTGTCCCCTAAATTTAACCCACGCCTTTTAGGGAACAGTGGGCTGCCACTGCGGCCGCCTGGGGGAGCGTTTTTGGGCTAAGGGTCTTGCTCAGACAGAGCGGTGGTCTGGGGGATTTGAATCCGGATCCTTGCAGCTTCTCTACGATGCAAGTGCCCTGCTCTCTCACCACCAGGCCTCCACCCCCAAAAACAGCCAGATTATGTCTTCCTTTTAAGTAAGGATATAATGTAGTAGCCTGCTTTCATCCAGCTGATCGGCAGTGCTTAGCAGCTAGCGGCACCACTGTGTTGCTCTGTGCTCCACCCAGCAAGAAAACAAAAAACTCTGGTCACTTTGGCTCTTTCTTTGACATCTCATTAAAAGGCCGTTTAAAATGTAAAGCTGGTATATCATAAACCAGAAACCAGCCTATATATACAGACAATATGTATGTTGGGAATGGTCTACATCTAGTTCTGAAATGCATAATTTATACCTTGTTCAAATTCCTATTGATAAATAATTAACGTAATTATTCACTTCAAACGTGATACTTGACATTAAATTAATATCTCAAGCCGTTTATAGCTAAGATTAACAGATATGAGTTGAAATCTGGGATCAGTCTTAGCAGCATTTGGATTTTGTCGGAAGTTTTCTTACTTATTTCTTACTGAAGTTGTGAAAACAAATTAATTTAGACCTGACAGAGGCTGGCAGAATGAATACTCGAGACTCGTTCAGACTCAATGGACTCAAGTCTCATGAACAATATTTAATCTGTGCAATCAGGAGTTAAAACAAACTGGTATGTGGAGATAATTTGAACACATTATAAATATTGTTTATAAATGACTTTACAGTCTAATGGTTTGTGTGTTTTTATTTATCCAGCAAGCACTCACAGAAAGAAGGAGACAGACCACATCTCTAACAGAGATACACATATTCACTTTTAAAGTTGCTTTTCATTTATTTACTAGGGAGAATTGAATATAGCGGGATTTTAATGATTGGTAACAGCCCGCTCATGTTTGTTGTAGCTTCAAATCAATGGCCACGTCTCTCAAACTGAACTCTGCATTAAAAGGCTTTTGGTTGCTTCTGAACAAAATACATTTAACTTGCCTCTGACAAACATCATTACAAATGTACTTCTGCTTCTTTAAAAGTAAGAGAGCTTCCACTTTGATTTATGCAGAAATTTGACATTAATTGGAGTTAACTGATTTCTACTAGTCTTTTTGAACATAAATGCATTTTTATTGCTTTAGTGGGGTAAATGTTTACTGTATCATTTATGGCAGTTTACATGTTAAATGTAAACAAAGCGAAAGATATTAAACCTTCTCTTAAAGGATAATGATTGGAGTTGCAGCCATTCCTTGGTTTAGCCAGAGTAGCTGTCACGCCGCCATGCAGCATGTGAGAATACTAATTTCACTCATTAGAGACTCAATTGGGACTTGAGGCATAAGATTTTAGACTTGACTTGGAAGAAATAGCCGGTGTGCACCTGTGCGTCTCTAAACCGCCTCTAAATTATATATAGTGCTCTGGCCCCTCTTTCATGCTAGCCCGACACACACTCAATGATTCTGACAACGCCATGTTTTTACGGGCAGCTGAAAACATTTGATTATAACCATCTGTAAAAGTGCAAACTGTTTCCAATGCAGGGCTTTAAACATCTGATGCTGAAATAGTGCAGTAAAAACCAAAGCATCCCAGTGCTGTTGCAGAGAAAACAACACAAATGTAACTATTCCCCACCTGCTCTGACACCTTCCGTCTGCTCTGCAGCCTCCAGAATCACTCAGAAGAGACTGATGTCGCCTCCAAACCATCTGTCACTCACGCGCACACACACACACACACACACACACACACATGTACAGAGGGATGTGGCATCACCCAGACTTTAATTATCAAGCTGCTTATCAGATCGTCGGGGTCGCTTTGGCTACTATGCTAATGCATACATATGCTAACTGAAATGTCCAACAGGAAGCTCTGTGGTAGTACTGCAGTCAGCAAAAAGTAGGGAAAAGGAGCAGCGTGTGCGTGCTGTGTGTGAGAGAGTGCATGCCATTGGTTGCTGCTAAAGTAGATTTACCTGTCCTACATGCACCCAGCTTACTCTATTTATTTTGAGATGTTTCAACCTGTTCCTCTCTGTGATCTATCTGATGTTATATATGAGTTAAGATCCTCTAATTGTCCACTTGATTATTTTCCACCAAATTAGCTTAAAGGTACTTTTGGTGTGATTGGGCCTTATTTATTAGGAATTTTAAATTCCTCAGACCAGCAACCCCTGCGACCCCATGAGGGATTAGGCGGGTCAGAAAATGGATGGATGGATGGATGGATGGATGGATGGATGGATGGATGGATGGATGGATGGAAATTCCTCGTTGTCCACAGGCTGTGTCCCAGGCGTTTTTAAACATGCTGCTGTCCAGCCATTGCTTAAAAAGGCAAACATTGATCCTGAAGTCTTGGCAAATTATAGGCCAATTTCTAAATTGCCTTTTTTTGTCTAAAATACTGGAAGTTAGTCTTTGAGCAAGTTGACATTGTAGATATTCTTACGTGGTTCAATACGTTGTATTTTACTCTAGTTGATTGTAACTTATTTTATGTGTTTATCAGGTTCATTTTTGTTCAGCACTTTGGTCAGCTCTCCTGTTCTCTCTCCCAATGTGCTTATAAATAAAGCTGGCTTGGTTAGATTTATTACTAACAGCGTTGCATTTTTTTTGAGGGGACTAAAATCCAGAGTGGACATGAATCCAATCTAGGCCCAATACTAAAACGTGACGAACTTGCCACAGAACTGGTAAACAAATTCACCATCACTATAAATATATTGAAAGTAGTTATTACAAATGACTATTAAAATGGAAAGGTTAAGGTAGATTCAAATGTAAAGCAATGTACAATTAATATTACTTACAATTGAACTTATAGGTGACTTTGCATGGATAAAATCTAGAATAGTACAGCTGTAGCAGGAGAGGTGAGGCTGAGTAACTAGATAAATTAAAAAAAAGGTACCCGTAGAGGTCTGTAAAATGCTTTTTTGTACATAGTTTTGGATATGGTTGTATACAGGTACATTACATATGTAGATTTAGTATATAGTCATTATATGTAGTTCTTATATATAGTTATTTCATACTGTAAATGTAGCCATTTAGATTTATTACTACAAAGCAGATTTTTTTATTCATATCCCTTATTGAAAAAGAATCTTGAGCTTAACAAAGCTGGATTTAGACTGCAGCGATGTAAGGCAAGTTCAAAATCAATTCCATAGGGGATAGTTTTGATCCTGAACTATAAATAATTGATTTGTTTGTGGTTAAACTGAAGAGTAAAGTTATACAAGTCTCAGAAGTCTTGTTTGATCTGAGTCCAAGAATGCACTTTAAGCGCAGCAACATTATCAGCCCTCTTTCCTCAATAGTGAGTCATGCCAGTTGCCTTCAGGAGTCGCCTAATAAGCCCACCGAGCATGTCTGTGTGTAATTTAATTTGAGTATAAATCCTGTGACAACTTTAGCAAACATTATAAAGACCAAAGACAAAACTGCAACTTTACCAAAACATCACTGTCTACACAAACTGAAAATGTTTTGTTTTTTTTTACACACAAAAATGTGTGGCAGAAAACAAAGACTTTGCACCACTGTGAAAACGGCTTTCACGTAGGGAAACATAGGGATGACAACGTCATAATGTGGGCATGCGTTTTTTTTTCAATGGGTGAACACAGGGTCAGGTCAATCCTGTGAGAAAACCACAAAAACACAAGACTGGAGCAGAGATTCACCTCCCAGCATCACAACCAACCTAAAGATACAGCTGGAGCTATAATAGGTCAGGGCTTTAGATCAGTGGTCTCAATTTACAGTCTTTTTTTTGGGGGGGGGGGGGGGGGGGGGGTGTCCAATAATGTGTCCCTGCTTGAATACCTAAAACAAATAATTGGGTCACTAGCAGGACTCTGCAGAATGTGAAGACATGCTGAGAATCTCTGGCTATACTTGAGAATTGAGTTTCTCAAAGAAAATGCCCAACATCCAGATGTGCAAAGCTGGGGGGGGGGGGGGGGGGGGGGGTGATTCCTCAATATTTACATCTATATCATGGTCTTTTTGAGTATGTTAAAATTCCCAACTAGATGCACTGAAGTTTCTTGTTACATCAGTAAATGTCCAAAAATTCAAAGGGTATAAATGTTTCTGCAAGGCACTGTATCTTCTTAAAGTTCAATTTTTGTTACGCTTTTAGTTGCTAAGCAATCTCTGTTTTCGCTATCCGAACAAGTTCAAATAAAGTCATACTGTATATATTGTCTAAAAAAAATGGTTAAGACTATTTCCTAAAATTAAAAATGACTTCTCTAATACTAACATGTCCACGTGTCAAGCGGTTAAAGCGGATTTTATTAGAGTTGACTGAGAGCTAATGAAAAGCAGCACCAGTAAACGGTCTACCGTTCATGTTACGACAGCTGAGAAGGGTAAACCCCTCTGTGACCCGCTGAATTAGTCACAGCCCACAACCATTAGCTCTAATGTATATTGTCTGTGCGTAATTACCTCTCAACACTGTAAACGTGTTTACAGCACCAAGATGAGCAGCAAATTGAGCACCTGGGGGCCAGAGGAGGCCCTCGCTGAACAAGCTGTGAGACAGGATCCCTTTCTCTCTGCTCTCACGCAGGGGCAGACAGACAGATACGATCACAGAAAATCCCAGATATCGCCCCGGAGCACCAACAAAAAAAAAAAAAAAAAAAAAAAAAGAATTGGGTGTTTTAAAGTAAAACTGTTTGTGCCACATTAAATGGCTTGCTGCTCTGGCTGTGTGATCAGAGCAAATAGCTGTTGTTGTTTACTACAGCAGCTGGTGTGACTCCGTTTGATACATCCTCTATAACTCTGCGTCGCTTGATTTACAAATGCTGCAAGAGAAAACAGTGTTTTATCGAAAGCGGGGAAAGACTCCTACACACATGCGCACACGGTTTATATTGATGCAGCTTTGTGACCCAATTCCAGGGATCCGATGTGGCACTAAGGCAACCGAGGCAGGGAGGGGCGGCATGCAGAGGAAGCCGCCGTGTGTCAACAATCCTGCCGTTTTATTACATATTTAATAGCAGAAACGGTTGGGTGGAAAAGCTGAAATGACAGAGGAGTTTTAAAGTGAGAGATGTCGGGGGAGTGGGGCGGGTGGGGTGAGGGGGGGTGGGGGGTAGGTGGCATTGGGAGAGAGACGATGTCCTGCAGTTTTCCCCGCTCTTGATCATTTATACATCACACGACTCTGGATTATGTGATTTATGTCGTTCAGAAGCTCCGATGTTCGCTACTCACACAAAGCTTCAGTGAGATGTCGTTTCAGATTGACACCCCCATTCATGTTTCCCACTGATGTGTGCGTGCGTGTGAGAGCAGCGGCGTGTGGGAGAAACGCAGAATCCTGGAGTCAAGCTATTCCAAGCTCGGCTCGCGGTGCGGTTCGGATCGCATGTAACCTAATTAGCTGCGTGTGCCATAAATCATGTTCCTTGCACGTGTGAGAGGCAGGAATGTTCATCCTCCGTGTGCCGCGCCTCTCAAAGCGCTGTTCACAGGCAGAATGCCTGGAAGATGTCAAAAAGTTATCTCTCACAGCGAGAAGTATCAGGCAAGCGTTTTTTTTTTTCAGCAGGAATTAGGAGTATTAATTTTAACGGTGATAACAGTATCACAACTGAATGAATTCAACCAGACTACATCCTCTGTTGACAGAAATCCGTCTATATTTGCTTATCTTCCGCCATAATTTACTCTAAACAGCTGGTGATCCGGTTGGTGAGCGGACAAACCGTACCATATCATGTATAATACCACGTATTCAATGTTTTATGTGATACACCAACAGAAAGTAGAGCATAATTGTCAAGTGGTAGAAAAATAATACCTAATTCCAAGTTGTTGTTTTTTTTTTTACAAAAGAAATAATATCTGAAAAGTATAGTTTGCATTACCATTTAACCCGCTTTACTCTGATACCTCTAAATAAAACAGTCTAACTTCAGAAGTCACCAGATCCCGGAGCAAAATGTGAAAGAATGAACTCAACTGTTTTAAACCAACTTGCAAAACATTGTGTGTAATAATAACAATAAAAAAAACAGCCTAAACATAACATTCTCATGCTAAAATGTGATGGTGGCAGCATCAGAGTTCATTAAGAGATAGAAGGTGCTAAACATGGGGAAATCCCAGAAAAAACGCTTCAGTCTGACTGAACTAAGGGGAAAAATCTTTACTTGTGGAAAGAAAAATCAACCTCATTCTCCTTTCAGCTCACAACTATGCACTTCACACTGTTGATCTATCCTTTTAAATTCCAGTCTGTGCTTGTGATGTGAAAAACAGTACAAGTACAAGGGATATTAATACATGGGCAAGGCTGAAGGTTTTAAAAAGATTCCTTTGAACTGAGTTGTGAAAAACTAATGCGATCATTCCAATGGATTGTACCAAAAAAAGTAAATAATTTCTAATGTTAGGTATCATCAAGATGCTGCATAATAAAAAAAATGTATATGAAAGGACTTATTGCATTTATAGCTTCCTAATTAGCCTGCCCGACTAAGCAGTCGACTGTGTTCAAAACGAACGCAGTAGACTTTTCTATTTATTTAAAAATAAAGCAGAAACATGAATGGATGCACACACACACACACACACACACACACACACACACACACACACACACACACACACACACACACACACACACACACACACAGCAGATGTTGATTTGACAGTACAAACTGGGCCAAGTGGTTTAAATTAATTCACCATTCTCGCTTAATGAGGAAGAACAAGCAAACAGCAGCGTAAACCGCCACCCTTCATTCTCCACCTGAGAACACCACCTGCCCCAGCATATAATCGATTTATTAAAAAGAAACACGTCGTTTCAGCAACACAACTGTGACGCCACACACCACTTTCCCCACTGTCAAGCCAGGGGAAGCCTTTAATGTGTCTTCTGGGCAGATTTGGGTTAAACAGCAGACAGATATCAGGGCAGCTTCTTTGACAAGGTTAACTGACCCTCATGGCGACGTTCAGCTGAGCGACAAGAAGCGGCTCTTTAAAGTTCACGCTTTTAAAACGCTTTTGTGTTGGAGTTGTGTGGGCCGAAACTAGATGGATGCCACCATGAGCAGCTGCTCAGGTCACAGACCTATTAGGAGGTTTAAAAAATAGGCTTTTATGATGTTAGTTATTCAGGCGATGAAATATTCATTGAGAGTTCTGCTTAATTTACATTTTAAACATGGGAGGTAAAAAAATAAACTTTTCTGTCATTTGTGCTATTGATTTCTTTTCAGTTTTAAGCTGCTGGAAATGCAAACATTCCTAAGGTGTTACCATGAGTTGAGAAAAATCATGAACAGCTTATGTTATCGTAGAAAGATGTTAGATCCACACCTAAAACACACTGACATCTGGTTTTATTAAGAGATGCCCCAAGAAATTGGACAGCTTTACACATTTTTACCCTTGAAAGTACATTTATATCTTTTTGTCTACTCAGTAAAAGGGCCGTAGCTTTGCACTAAAAGGTTGCGCTAACAGCAACAGCGTACAGAAGAGGACTTGATTGGCTATTTTTAGTTTCAGTTTAATCCGAGGAGGCATAACAGGAGTAAGTAGCCACTAGAAAAGAGAAATTATCTTCTAGGCCGACTGCTTTCTGCCCCTAAAATAAATAATTAATACTTGTTCCCAGCAGTAAGGCTGTTTAAGGCTCCTTTATGTTCACATAACTGAATGATTTAGCTTAGTTTTTTTTCCTTCTTCTCATAAAAAAGTTGCCTACTGCTGTTATTTTAAATGGATGTTCTGATTTAGAAAGAAAATAAAGAAATTAGTGGACTATAATCTGTCTTGTCAATCAGCAAAGATAGATATGCTGTAATTCTTTACGATGGATTTAATTTCTAAATACCTCTGTTGTATAATCTAGAGAATTTTACTATTTTAGTACAGTTTCGCTGACACAAAGAGAGATAGCTCTTTAACTTTGCTACTTTTGAGAAAAAATTATTTTTATTTCACTGTGTAAATATATCATATTTAAGAAAAAGTGCTGTTTTGAAAACCTTGCAAAAAAAATGCATCCTTTGCTTTATTTGATTTGTTCAAATAGGAGAATTATTCAACTGTTGAGCTGCACTGTACATCTTCTACTGCTAAAAAAGGGATAAATATGCATTTTTTATTGGAAATTGTGAAGGCAATCACAGAGTAAGTGAAATTGGAAAAAGTAAGAAAACCTGCCATCTTATATAGATCTATCTCCATGAAATCTCAGTAGCTTCCACATAAGAAACAGCACTAGAGCCCTAAGCTACAAAATCTGAAATCATTCCTCTTGAAAAGTTCCCCCCCTCCGTGGTGTGAAGGGGATGCAACAGGGACGCAATGGCTGCCTGCTTGTCCTGCTGCATTCAGACTCCAATGATCAGCAAACATCAGCGTCGCCTCAAATTTCTCTGTGCCACAACCTGGGCCGGAGAGGATTTAATCGGGAAGAGATTTATTGGCGGACGGGGCTGGGGAGAGAATCTATAGGGAGAGCAGGAGGGGTAATCTTTCAGGAAGACAGGTATTACAGCAGGTGTGCCCCTAACAATGCTAATGCAAGCCGGGGAGCGAGCAGGCTGCAGAGAGGAGCGGAAAACTGGGAGAAAACGGCGGAAGTTCTGGGAAGCATTTTGAAATTCACAAAAGGGGGTGGCGGCATCTGACGCTCAGTGAGGAAGAGGGAGAGGCCAGGGACACAACCTCGACCGCCCTGGCGACCAATGATGAGCATTTGGTACCTCGATAAGAGCAGCTAGGAAGCTGGAGTGATGGATTGTGGGTAAATGAAAGGAGCTGATGGGAAGGAGCGGCTCAGATCGAAGCAGGAGCAGGGAGCAATGGCCATCAATCACTCTGACATCTATCAAATAGGTCTAGGTGTTGAGGCTCCGTCCCTGGGGACCACCAGAAGGACATGTTGCATGTTAATTAAGGCGAGAAAGGCCTCGACATCAGCAAATAAAAACCCAGAGAAGCGCTCACGCCCGCGGCCCGACCCGCATGCAAAAAGCTCCCTTCATTGACATAAATAAGAGGAGATTGCAAGAATGTGTTGAGCTCTTAAAAATTTATAACACTGGAGGCGCGTGTGCCTTTTCTCCTCTCTTCTTTTCTCCTCTATATGCCACAGCTGTCCATGGAAGGTCAGCAGCTGGGGGGAATAAGGGAGAGCTGAAGGGAATAGGCGAGAGTCCCACTGCTGCCCAGTAATGAATATGAATGAAACGTGCAAGCAATGTGTGTGTGTGTGTGGAAGCGTGCTGCTGTGTGTTTGCTCACATGATGCATTAGCGGGCAGAGGCGACGCTTAAAAAGCAAGAAAGGCAAACATCAAGTCAACGCAAAGAATTCATTAGATTTTTAACGTTGTTGTAGGTGTCAAACGGCAGGGGTACAAATGGGAGCTGGGGCCGTTCTCCTGTGCCGTAAACTACTTCAGTCCGGCTTTTTGTTCTTTGTTTTTTTCCTCGTCATCCTTAAACAGATAGATCGTAGTTTCCGAAATGAAGTTCTATTAAAAGCTTTTAAGCAATGGATATATTACGTGTATTGCAAAAGTTTCTGAGCAAGACGTCTGCCAGTATGAGATTCGCATGGTTGTGATAACCTTGGATAAAAATCCCATGCTTTCATAGAAATATATAAAAAAAAACACGTAAGATTTAATTAGGCAGTCCTCCTTTCATGCCCATCCCATGATGAGCCTACGTGTTGAGATGGAAAATATTTCACAACCCACAGATTGGTCAATGCTTTTTTTTTTTTTAGCCAGCTGGTCTGCAGTGCTTAGCTAAAAGTGGTGGGAAGGGTGGTGTGGCGTTAAACTAGGTTACTACAGGGTTACTACAGGGTTATTACAGGGTTATTACAGGGTTACTCTCTGCTCAATCCAGCCCTCTCTATGGCATCTCATGAAAAGCGATTTGAACCACAACAACGCTGTAATGCAACATTTTAGCGGTTCTGGGGATAAAAATCCATTTACCGAATGAAACCGCTTTGTGCGAACACTACTTTAAGTGTCTTTAAGCTATCGGCTTTGCGTTGGGCGGATATTTACACACAAACTGATGATTACTTTAAATGGGAAATGGTAGTCGGAGGCGGTGCACCAACCATTGATCTTCCTAAGTTAAATACCGACCCTACTGAGAATGGCACGTGTAAAGAATGGTGAGCGCCATCAAGATAAAAGTAAAGCTGCATTAAAAACAAAAGAAATCTCACAGCAGTTTAAGTAAATGTTGTTTTATTTAATTTTTTACACAGCCTTAGTATTGCTTCAATAAGTAACTCAGTTGGGATAATCCTGATCCCTATTAGCCAGTTTTTGAGGCGGAAGGTAACAGCTAACCTGAGTGGGGTTAAGATAAAAGTGGACCTCCACAGCCTTAAAACAACTCCAGTCTCAAAGAATTCATGCATATTTCATGACTTTTTAAACAGTTTTCAGATTTGCATTGGGAAGGTTATTACAAAGAAACTGGAAATTAACACAGGAGAGGTAGGGAGGAGGGGGTGCACCACCAACATTCCTGTAGGAGAAGACATAGTGGGATCTGAACCTGTAAAGCCTTTCTTGTCAGAGTAGCTGTCTGATATAAAGGTGAGGCAGTGTAAAAATAAAATCTTATGGTGATGTAGGTTACAGTTATCGTGTTCATTTTTTTCACTGCCTTACTTTTCTGTTAGGTAGATTATTTCACGTGTTCATCGCTTCCTTCCTTCATTTCTTGTTTAAATAACCATTTACCTCTTTGGAAATAAACCCCCAATTGAAACATTATGATGATTGAAGGTTCATTAAATTAACTCCCATGTTGCTGTTGAAGTTGGAGTTGTTTTAAGGTCATTCAAGTCTACTTTGGACTTGGCCCCACCCGGACTAGCTGTAAGCGTTGGCCTCTAGGACCAGATAACCTGGATTTATCTTAAACGAAGACTATATGAGAGTCATCTACTACAGAAAATATACTAACTGCTCATAATCTTTCTTTCTCTCTCTTTTTTTTTTTAGAGAAACAGAAAAATGCTGAACTTTTCCTTTAAATCAGAACGAGGAGAACAGGGGGGACACCGTGCACGCAGGAGGACGCATACTTCCATGCAAATCTTCACATATCCTCACTGGAACTCTATCAGGCAGTAAAATGAGATGCAAATGCCAAAAATAGTAGCACTCGCCAACACACTAAAAAAATAAGCCACGTCTAATATCAAACAGCTCCTGAGAGCCGTGACAACAAACACTTTGAAAAGCCCCCACAGCCCATGCAGCCTGCTTAATCTTGTCTTTCTCAATCCTGCCTCTGCTTACTTGGTCTCTTTCCCACATATCTGACTCCCTGAGCATCTCTGCCGTGCCTCCGCGGCTGTAAACCGCAGCCAAGAGCCGGCATCGCTGTTCCTGATGGCTTAACAGAGTGAGAGAAAGAGTGGGTGAGAGCAGACACCGCCGGAGCATCAAAGGAGTAAATGGGTAAAACAAATGTGAAGCGCCTCCGAATGCCAGCACATGCACCAGAAAGAGCAGTCAGAATCAACAGAGAGGAAAGAAAGAGGGACGGACAAGGAGAATGGAAGGATGGCTGAACTACGTCGAGTACTCACGCTGGCGGACATCCTCGCCCAGATAGTGACAACTACTTTCCTGTCCTCCTAAGCTCCACCGAGCGTTGTGACACTGCTTCAGCCCTCTTGCCGTAGATTCCCGGGGGTAACTCTCTTCCTTGTGCCTCTTCTCTCTTTCTTTCCCTTTTTCCTCCTTTTTTTTTTTTGGTCCTCTGGGGCTTCTTTCCCCCCCGTTCTCTTCCCCTCCCCCTGCTTCTCCTCCCCGCGTCCCTCAGATACACCTTTCCTCCCCCTTTTCTTTACACCTCAGTCCACACAATCCGAGGAGTCTCCCACAAAGTCCTGGTGTGTTCAGGTCACTGCGAGCTTGGAAGAACCCCCCTCTCTCTCTCTTTTACTCTCTCTCTCTCTCTCTCTCTCTCTGGCTCTCTCTGCAATCCACGCTTTCTGTTCTGCTTGTCTTGAACCTGATTTTTTTCCTCTTATCCTTCCGTTCCTCTCTCTCATCTTATTGAAACTGTGGGGGTAAAAAAACAAAAAACAAAAAAAAAAAAACAGAGAATGCGTCTCCCTTACTAAAGTGCAACAGCAGAGAAACAAAGAGAGGCAGATGGAAGAAGAGGCAACGCTTCACAGCCAATGGCAAAAGAGGGGAGGCTGACAAGAGCGCTGGAGACAAAGAGTGGAAATAGCGCAAGAGTGTTACAGACAGAATGATGGGATCGTGAAGTGGGCTGAAACACACATATATGCACGCACTGAGTGCTCCAGATATAGACCTATGACTTCATCAGTTCAAACACACATGCAGATGCACACACGTATGTGCAAACACTCGCGAATGCAACCAGGCGTGCACCGCGGCGACTTGCTGAGTGCTACAGATATAGCTTCATGACTTCATCGAGGTGCAAAACCTCTCCTCCTCCCCCTCGGCGTCGCCCCGCCCTGTTCTAGAGGCAGGGGGACTCATTCATATTGAATCGAGCTGCGGGAAAGACAGAGGGAGCGCACTCAGGGCCAGACTGGGAATATTCCTTTAGATGGATGGATACAGGAGGAGACAGAAGACGACAAGGGAGATGATGGATAGAGCAAAAAAAAAAGGGCGGGTGTTCTTCTGCTTGCTTTAAAAACATGTTTGATTTCTACAATTTCTGTTGTTCGAATCTTGAGCTTACTTTTACCTTTTTTCTCCTGTACTCTTGGATTTCTCTGTAACTTGTGTATTTTCAATAAAATCATAAGGCCGGATATTGCCATTAAAACATTTTTTTTTTTTTTTTACTGCATATTGCACTTAGTTTGAACATAATAACCTGACAATAAAAACAACAGAAAAGTTGACATCCATATTATCTGATGAATACATTTGAAGTCTAACATAAAAATCCTGTCATCGGTTTACTAAAGAATTTATGAAAATATATTGACACACAATAGAAAATGCTCAATCGTGGGAGTCCAATTACTGGCAGGTTTACATTTAATGCTCTGCATTCAGGTAGTCATTTGCCAAGGCCAATTCTATTTATTATTTATATTATTTATTTATATTTATTAGAGAGTTCTTGCAAAATTTTATTATTTTTTTTCTGAGTAAGGTTCATATAATTTTCCTGGTAGTTCTTTTCAGTAAATACGCCGACAAACAGATCAGTGTTGCTTAATACAGAAGCCTACAGACACAGTTTGCTATGCAACTTAACTAAACCCACTTGTATTCAAAGCCCAACTTTTTTGGGTGTGATATTTTTGTGTTGTGTGCAAAAGCTGTGTGTGGCTGAAAAATAACATGCCCGATGACCTAGAACACACCAAATCCACTGTGAAGCATGGTGGTGGCACCATCATGCTGTGGGGATGCTTTTCTTCAACGGGGTTAGGGAATTTGGTCAAATTAATAACAAGATGTATGGAGCAAAGCCTGGAAGTAAACCTGTTAGAGACTGAACATGTCTAGCCCAGTGGTTCAACTTCCAGTAAGACAACAATCCTGAACATGAAGCCAGAGTTACAATAGTTTAGATCAAAGCATAAGTCCTGAGACTTAAATCAAACTGGTAGTCTGTGGCAAGACTTGTACAAAGCTGTTCTCCATCTTTTATGTTTTAATTGGTAAACTGCCTCAATGTATAGCGCTTGTCTAATCATAGCTACCACTCAAAGTCACTTTACACAGCAAGTCTCATTCACCCAGCCACATTCAGATCAGTACATAACTTGCCGTCTGGTGCTTTGCCAAAACATCTTTGACACATGGCAGGCGAAGAAGCTAAATGAAACCCACAACTTTCGGATTCCAAGACACCTACTCCTCCCACAAATCCACAGCATTTCCTATTTCAGTCTTTGGATGTGCGAAACTGACAAAGACATGACTTGCAGCTGGTTCTACAAAGTATTGACTCTGGGGTCTGAAAACAACATCTTTTCAGGTTTTTTACTTGTTGAAGAAAACGTGATAAATGTGTATTTTTTTTCCCTTCCAGGTGACAATGCGCACGGTCCCATGTTGGTCTATCTATCACGTAGTCCTGGTAAAACTCCACTGAGGTTAGGGGTTGTGAAGTGATAAAAGCTGTAAGAAGTATGGCTGTTTATGTCAGGCACTGTCAGCTTCTAAGGGCAACAAAACTTGATGACAGTGCCCTCTAGTGGCGGTTCTGAGCACTTTAAATGTCCGGCAAATTTACCTGGGCCATGGACACTAAACATGCCATCCCTTTATCGGATATGGCGTCCTACAATGCCATGCATTTCATAAAAGACAACCAGTGCGCACACGCTCACACGCACATGCACACACACATGCATGCATGCATACATACATGCAAACACACACACACACACATACATATATATATATATATATATATATATATATATATATATATATATATATATATATATATATATATATATATATATATATATATATATATATATATATATATATATATATATATATATATATATATATATATATATATATATATATTTGCATGCATATGTATGTGCACGTCTTAAGCAAAACACAGAGCAGGATGCAGACTGCAGGTTTTATATCCTGGTGGGAGGGGGAGAATGCACAGAGTGCCACTTGTAATGTTATTAGAGGAGAAAGAGATTGCAGTGAGGAAATAAAGCATAAGAGGCAGAGCTGTCCTGGGTTGACCCTCTCCTCCTCCTCCTCCTCCTCCTTCTGCTGCTACACGCTTTATCCATTACCACTGAGAGAGACAGTTGCTGAAAGTTTCTCAGTCCTCTGAGATGTTAGAGGGTGGAGGGACTTTTCTGTCTTTCTTCTTCTCTCTTTATCTCCTTCACACACAAGCAGCTACTGTTGCAGCAGTCTTCATAAAAGGAAGAAAAAGATGGATAGATGGGAGGTGGGATAGGATGAATGAAAGAGGAAAAACACAGCAGTGCTTTAAAGACGAAGAGAAAAACAACAACAAAAAAAGAGCGAAACGAATATAGGGTTTTCACTATTTTAAACTCCATTTCACCCGACGAGACACCAAACATAGGAGGTTTCTTTAATTTGTGAGATAAATGAGTGGCAGATCGTTGAAGTGGCTTTCAAGGGGCATCACACTCTAAAAGACTTTCTTTGGACTTCAATCGAGAGGACGAGGGAGGTTTACATCTCCAGTGATGAGAAGAAAAACACAGGAATGTGGAAAAAAAGTATTTCCACTCTACAGATTTCCTCCTTTTTGCTTTTCTTTCACATCTAAATGTCTCAGATCATCAAAAAGATTTTATATTATGAGACACAGATTGCTTGAAAAACGTCAATGTGTACACGTGTTAAGGGGAAAAAACGGCTAACCAAACCAACCTGGGCCAATGTGAACAAGTGGCTGCGCCCTAAAGTACCTGGTTGCCCCTTGGAGGCAACAACTCCCATCAGTTCCAACAAATGGTTATTAGTCTTTTGCATCTCTGCAGAGGAATTGTGTCCCACCCCTGATTAAGCAATTCAGCCATTAACCCGTTTAAGGTCACAAGCAGCGTCTCAATCGGCTTTAAGACCAGACTTCACTCAAAAACCTTCTTTTTTTGGCACTAAGAAATGGACTTGCTGGTGCTTGAGAAAATCCTTAACACCACCTGTTAAGTTCAAACTTACCCTGACCATCACAACAATGGGACATTGAGCTTTTCATACTGGGCCCTGACAAGTATTTTCCCTGCTAAAGGATTTAATCTGTTTCACTTTTCTGTCACACTTGCATGTTTTGGATCATTGGACAGGTTTTAAGATAATGTTGCATTCAAATTGTCCTCGGAAGTCAGAATTTACGAACTCCGTGTCGTCAATTTTCAACTGGAACGTTGGATTTACAAGTCGGAAAGCCGGAGCCACCCAACCCTACCTGACTTCAGGATTCAAGACGCCTGAGATTTTGCACCAACAGTGAGTAAAACCTTTGTACTTTGACTGTTTTTAGTAGTTTCTTGATTTCTGTAACATTGATTCAGTCGTACACATGCTACTTTTCAGTGTTTATAATATGAGCTGTATCAATGCTGTTTATGTCTACTAAATAATGTGTCGTTGGCCACAATAGCCACAGTTATCAATGAAGAATCGGCACCTACTCAGATACACACACTTTAAGAAACATTCTGTGTCTCAAGCTGGCTGTATTTGTACATTTAACAAAGGATTTGCTGCGAGCAAAGTGTTATTTTAAGCCCTCCTGGATGAGTTGCCATTGTGCTTTAAAAAGGGGCCTTGTAACCCATTCCAGAATCATAGATGTTTCTTTGTTTTTGTTTTTTTGATATTCTATACGTTGTACAACATTTTGGTCGGCTCTTGCTTTTAAATGCGCTTTACGAATAAATAGGCTTGATGTGCTGATGACTCATCTGTTGTTGAATTTCTTTAGATTGAACCATGATGTATTGCTTTTTGAGATTTCTTTTAGTCAGGTTTATTTTGGATTTCTCTCCATAATATAATAATCCTTTAAAAACTGTATTTTGTTTTAATTCAGCATGTTTGTTTGATCCATACATTTGTTTTAGGGTCTGAAGCATACGATTTGTGACAAAAAGGTAAAAAAATAAAAGATTTATAGGGAGGAGAATACCTGTTCATGGCACAGTTTGCAAACATATCCTGTGCTGGGAGCAATGAATTAAAACTTAGACTCCTCAACCCCCAGTTCCAGGCATGCTAGCCTCAGCATGTTGTCAACTCAATACTAAAAAGTTAAGACCATAGGGCGTTTGTAAATGACCGAGCGTCCCACGGGGTCATTACTGGGGAGCAGAAGGCCTGGAAAATAAGAGTAATTATGGTGTTTTAAATGCGGTTTGTGCAAATACAGATGGAATAATAATGAGATGAATTCTGTTCTCCTGTGATTTGATAAAACTCCTGATTCAGCTTCCAGCAGCAGAAATATTACACACACACACACACACACACACACACACACACACACACACACACACACACACACACACACACACACACACACACACACACACACACACACACACACACACACACATCCATCTTTAAAATACAAAGTGAGGACCGTGTCGTGACTTCCATTCATTTTCAAGCCTTTCTCTGGCCTAACCCTAATCTTTACCAGTATATGGCTATCCCTAACATAAACCTAATTGACACCTTAGTGCTAAACCTAACCCCTAGCCCGGAAGGCTATTTCAAAGTCCCACTTTACTAGTAAAATGCGCAAAAAAAAAACGATCAAGTTTCAAGTAAGTACAAGAACACACACATACATTTGTATCTTTTCACGTTTCCATCTCCTTTGTATCCAAAAGCATAACAAACGTCCGGGAATTTATTAAACAGTAGGAAATGAATGTACAGACATAATCACAAGACCTACTGGATTGGCAGGATAAACTAGTAAACCGTAGAGTTTGAAAAATTGGGATTTGTATGGGTGTATTAAGGGTAGTTTTAACATCAACAACTGCATACAGGTGATTTTTCATTTAGAGATTAACCCTAGTCCATATCAAGAAATAACATTTTTCATGCTTGTGAATGGGAATATATTATTAATAGAGATCTGTGACTAACAGGGAGGTTTGTGAGTAAAATCAACTCCTTGTACGTAACTAAATTTACAGAGTGAGCGAATGAATATTATAATATTTATATAATATATAATAATATTGATGTAAAATCCAACATTTTATGTACACAGGGTGTTTGCATTCAAATGGTATGCACTAATGCAGGCAGTTTATTTACAGCATACAGAGTTTGCTGAACTATCTGTATTTCCAGCAGCAGTCAGATAAATGATCCAGAAAATTTGCCATTTTATCAACTGACTGAAGCCGTACCTTTTCTAAGGGAGCGATTCTGCCGAATCCAACGTCTCATGATGGATATGGCTTTAAAGTTTACGGTTAAATAATTTATTTGAAGCCTTTTTGAAAAACCTTTCCAGCGCTACACCGTGTCGCGTGCAAATACCCAAACTGAATCCTAAAAATGATTCGGATGAAATGAAAAGCCGTGTAATGTCTTCCTACCTGTCATGATCTCGTCCGACGCCCCAGACACGGATGCTGCTGATTGGCTGAGAGTGGAGCAAGCTGCGATCATCTGGGTCAACCAGCGTTAACATGCGGTCTTGAAGCACTAACAGCATGCCTTTTCCCTGGAATAATGCACACAGGGACACCGTCAACCTGCAGCCCAAAACTGATCAGGGTTTCTAAATCATTTAAAAAAAAACTGCAGCGATATTGACTCTCTTTATGTTTTCTGGCTTCATAGCAGAATACTACGAAGGCATAGTGTCGCAGTGCTTAACTCGGTCAGCTCGCAGCCATAAGATCCTGGTTCTTAACCTTCCGTTTGAGGAGGTTTCTGTGTACAGTCGTCCACAGTCATGTTGGCCATGTGTTATTATCTGGTACAAGCTTTTAAATGATGCCAGCTACTTTAAATGTTGTCTTAATACATGATATACAATGTTTTTTTTTTTAAATCATCAGGACTGAGAACAACGCTACTTTTCGGCATTCAATGTGGCTAGGCTAAGGTGATGCCTAACTCTGGGAGTACACCAGGTTAACCAGATTTATGCAGATGTCAGTGACTTGATGCAATCTGCTGGGTTTCCTTTGATAGAAAACTTTGGACCAATCTGTATGGATGATTTGATTGAATTGACTCTGTAAAGTGTCTTGGGATGACATGCGCTGTAAATTGCCACTATGTAAATAAACTGATTTGATACTCAAGTGTCTAAACAGTGCTGACTGAGTTGGACACTTTATGAATAAACAATGGGATACTTTTCACTAATTTGGGCTTCAAAATATTGACTTAAAACGGATATCCCCTCTCCAATTAAGGAAGATCTACTACGGCTTGATGGTATAGAAAAAAAAGCATATTGATAAAATGGACATCGTATTGATCGATAATATCGATTATTATTAACAGATTCAAAACATATATATTAAGTGCAGCCCTTTATGCTGTTGCTTAGCGACCTATTTTTAGAAACACAACACAAAAAACACTGAATTCAAACTCAACCCTCTATTCAACCAACTTGTCACCAAAACTGCAAGTTTAAAAAAAAGAAAAAAGAACACGTGCTCTCTCAACCCTTTAAAGGCGGCAGAGCTTGGTGGCGTTCCTGGGTCTGATTCTGATTGGTTGGGAGGATGTAATGACTGTAATACTAGCCTACGTGGCTAGAAGGAAGGAAAAAAGATGATTTTCTATTCTTCTATTAAACTTCTATTAAATAGACGTATATCCTATCATGGATATACGTCTATCGATCGATACATGTTGTTATTGAATTATCCTCCAGCCCTAGGATCTACCGGCTACTCAAACTCATGTCCTGCGTGAGGTGACACATATTAAGGGAAGAAAATGATTCTTTGTCTGCAGTAACTTTACACTAGCAGCTGAAACACACATTATTTTGTGGTGATGATACTAAATAACACAGATGGCGTGGCATGAAGGCAATCTGCCCGTGGTTCTGCTGACGTGTTCAGGAAGCTCAGGTTGCTTCGATTGCAGCCTTCAGATGATCTGCATTGTTCGGTTTGCTGTCTCTAATCTTCCTCTTGACAACAGCCCATAGATTCTCTGCGGGGTTCGGGTCAGGCCAGTTTGCTGACCATTGAAGCACAGCATTATCATGGTCACTAAACCAGCTGTTGGTACATTTGGCAGTGTGGGCAGGTGCCAAGTCCTGCTGGAAAACAACATCGGCATCTCTATAAAGCTTGTCGGCAGAAGGAAGCATGACGTACACTAAGTACACTTTTGCTATGGGATGTTGTTCAAAATAAAACATTTTTGTTTTCATAATGATGATCATCAACTCTGTTCTTTAGACTAATATAAAGAATGCTTTTTATGTTCACCCACACTGTGTGACGCATCGTAGCGCGGATGTCGGCTGACACACTGACCTCTCCCCAGACGCCAGCTGAGTCTCTAATATCCCTCCTGCAGTAGGACAGCTGTCTGATGCAGTGGTGGACAGCCACGCTGCTCCTCCCCTCACACAGGTCCTGTTCCGCCATCTCCACCCAGCCCAGCGATCGCACTGGAAACGACTGGGGAAAAACACGACACGTTTTCTTTAGCTGATCCTTGCTCGCCACGTACAACAAAGCTGTGACACTTGTATTCATCCCTGGTTGACTCATATGCAATAATAGCAGGATTTAACCATTTAACTGGGAGAAGGCAGTGTTATCAAAGAATGTAAAAAAAAAAATCACAAATAAATAAAGTTACAGAATTCGCATACATTTGAGCGATATTGCTCAGATCTGATTTTAGCTGGGATAAATTCAGTTCATCTTTACTAGGAGATACTGGATGAAGAAGCCAACACATGAAATATAAAAGACTGCGTGTGTACAGTGCTTGGCAGCATAACTGCTTGTCCTGCAGCTATTCCCATCCTCCCTTTTTTTTAACTCTTTCTCTCGTCTGTTTCATCAAGGAGAATCCTTCTGGAGAGAAAATGGTTGTTTAAAGGCACTGCAAAAAAATTAATGTGGATAAACCAAACAAGCCACAGCCAAGAAAATAAGCACAATGGTATAATTATTTCCAGTTTTGTTCTATTTCTTTTTAAATTAAAATTGCACATCGTAATATGACTGCATGTCTTCTTTTCTTCTCAGCATAACTGATAAAAAACATGGTTTATGCAAATGTTACTTCTGGAGTATAATTATTGTAGTGAAAATAGTAAAAATATTGTCTTCTATTTTTTTCTACCCGGTTCTATTGTTAGTACATTTTACTTCATTAAAGTGATGATTTATCCCAGCAATGTTGTGCTTTTTAATGTGTGTAATAATGAACCTTCCCTTTCATCTATTCATCGGTTCCCTCTCACATAGATCATGTTTGCCTTTTGCTGGTTTGGTTGATTTTCTTCCACCAGGGGGCAGCAAAAAACAAACAAACAAAAAAGGTCTTGGACGTGAAAAATCTTAACATAGTTGATTTTACAAAACTGACCACTGCGTGGCGCTGCAGAACACAGAGAAAGAGAGAGAGAGCTTGTTTTTCAAAATTTATGCTTTTAATTTATCACATATATCACATTGATTCATGAAATCAAGATCTTTGAAATTTCATTTTATCACTTGGTTTTCATTCATACAATGCTGCCACTTTAAGAAATAAGGTATATAAATTAATAGTTTACTGCATTTAACCTGAACTATTTGGAGCCTTTAATGTCTAAGCAACGTTTTATCTGGTGCTTGTAATGCAGCATATATTATTTAGGCTTCCACGTGACAGTGAATATCCATGAGAAAGGAACTAATAAATAACAGTGGGGATGGCAGCTGCTTGTGCTGTTACACACACGTATATATATATATATATATATATATATATATATATATATATATATATATATATATATATATATATATATATATATATATATATATATATATATACATACATTTTAATCTGATGCTAGCCTTTGAGATAAGGGTGATATTTTGGCACATCATCAAATGCGCTTTACGAGATTCGGTTGTTCAGATCATGTGCAATGACATCTGACAGGGACTTGTAAGGGGCTTTTGTCTTTAACCAGCATTTAAACAGCATTCACTACTTACAATAAACAATTACTGTTTTTGTGAACCACATGAACCGGTTTTCTTTTTTTATAGGTGAAATCACCTGATTGAGTAATTTTAGAGCAAAGAAAATACAAAAACAATACTGTCTGCAATCTCAAACTATTTACCACAGATTGCTTAACCCCGTACGGTTGTTCTGGGCCGCTTCTTGATTACCAAACTTTTTTTTAATCCACATTTCAGACTATTTCCGTTTCTTGTTGTGTAAACTTACCATTGCCTCTGGATCAGAGAACGAGTTGTTGAGGTCCACCGTCTCAAGCTGAGCTGGAGGGCTGCAGAGGATTATGACAGATACACGATAATCACAACAAAGGAAAACATTATACAAGAAAAGTTAAAGTAATATATACAGCTTTGGCAGGGCAAAACTAATAAAAAAACTCAAAATATAAAACGTGCTTCTTGTTTACATGTTGTACAATTCCCTCAAATTTTATTTGAACTTAAAATAAATCAATATTTTATTGCGGCGCTGCAGTGAACGTGGTGCATGGCAACAATGTTAACATACAGTACATCAACATGGGTCCTTGTCCAGCTTTGTTAGTTATAGATCAAGTTTTTTTGTTGTACTTTTTAAATTACTACTCTATATATAGATATGAGAAATTTTCTTTGTAGCAAAGAATTTTCTCTTAGCCATTGGTCACAGACTTTTGACTAACTTAAACAATGGGTTTTCTTTTCTTTCTCATTTTGAGGAGATAGGAGAAATAGGTATCTGTGTCAAATCTTGTTTAAACCCCAGAAAAACCAGCTAAGGGTTATTAATCCTGACACTGCCACCAACTTAAACAAGTAAAACATAAATAAAATGCATCCGTTGCATGTCTTATGCAGAAGTTGTTCAAAGTGGCAAGACGGGAATGGTAATTGTGTATTAAATTGTTGTATTAAAACAATTTAGTTTTAATACAAAATTGTTTTCCTCTACATCTGTCTTCGACTTACTTGAGCTTAAGAGAGGCATAGCGGAGGGTAGCTCCTTCAAATGCTTTAAGACTGGGATCTGGATAAACTGGATAGTCCTTCAGCTCCTGAAGAAGAGGGACAAATAACAGGAAGTGGTGAAGGAACATTTCAAGTTCTGACATATTGTAAAGAAAATTGTCTTGGCTTTCCTTATTGTGTAATAACTGACAGATTTCACTTATTTTAATGAAGTTAAAGAGGCATTGTCTTGTTTAATGGGACTTTTACAAAGCCTTGTACCATACTGTATATCCATCATAAAAATACTACATTTAAATTAAAGGTGCAACATACTTTTGCTGCGGAAGTGGTGGGGCTGAGAACTGGAGTGGGAGAGGAGGTGACTTTGGAGGGCGTGGAGGAGGAAGAGGAGGGCGAGGAACCAGACGGGGAGGGGACTGGCTCTACCGAGCTGTCGGATATCAAACTGCTGGGGCGCTGTGTGAGAGAAAGAAAATATACACAATAGAAGAAGAAATGGAGACAGTATTAAGGTATACAAAGACAGGTACATTGTTCATTAACATCATCAACATTCTGCAGATTAAACTGAAAGCACCGTTTTGTGTGACTACACTTTTCACTACGTGTGTGTTTGGGTTTCATTGACATTTTAGAAGAGAAAAAATAACACTAATATTTAACAAATTTAAACTCACTTTTCTATAACTTTGTATTTGTAGATATTTGACAAAGCAGCCACTTGGCAAGCATAGAGTTAAACAATATTCCGCAGGAGGACAATGAAATATATATTATATCTTACTGCATGATATCAAGACACAGGTCTGCTCTGCTTTGTAATTCTTTGCGGACCTTGTAGCCTATTGCACCGTTCTACAGCTGCAGCCGTACTACTTAGAAAATTATTAAAAAGCTAATTTATTTCTGTAAATCAATTCAGAAACTGAAACCTGTATAGATCCATTACACACACAGTGATATATTTCAAACATTAATCTCAGATAATAACTGGTTACAATTAATGAAAAATACTGCTAAATTGAGTAATTTTTAAAATTACATAATATTAATAAAAAGGATAAAAAAAACACTTGTTTGGGCCTCCTTTAGCATGAATTACTGCGTCAGTGTGGCGCGGCGCGGCATGGGGGCGATCTGACTGTGACTCAGCTCAAGTGTTAAGGGAGCACAGGATGCTTTATTAGCGGCTTTCAGCTCATCTTCATTGTTGGCTCTGGTGTCTCTCAACCTCTTGACGATGCTTGAAAGTTTCTCTATGGGTTTTAGGCCAGTCCAGTTAGGTCAGTCGTCATTAAACCAGATATGTGGGCAGATGCCAAATCCTGCTAGAGAATGACATTAACATCACTACAAAGCTCATTAGGAGCTCTAAAACTTCCCATCGTTGTTGTGGTGCACCTCTGGTGGGCACCTTCCAGTTCTCCAAAATGTACCTTTATTGGCTGATTAACGACATAAGGGAGTATCGTCTCTAATGGGATTAGCACCTTTCACATGTTAAATCACAATGACTTCAACCAAGCTTTTCATTTTATTCTATTGTTTTCATTATTTTCACTTTTTTGAAAAGGGTAACAGACTTGTTATATTTCTTTTTACATTCTTTATTGGTGTTTAAAGTGTTATATTGGTTTATTTATTTATTGTTCTAACATCTACTGTTATTGGATCAAGTCTAATTGGGGCATGTATGGTTCCTGGATAAGACATATCCCTGGTCTTCACACCTTTGTCTATTCTGTACATCCTTGTTTGTGCTTGTCTTTTCAAGTTTGATAAAAGTGATAATGTTTAATAATAAAAATAATCCTGGTAGACGACTGCACTGACTTTGGAAAGACAGCGGGCCAACACCAGGAGATCATGGGTCCCAAAATCATCACTGCCTGTGCAAACCTTCCCATCATATCAACCTGAATCATTTAGTAAAAGATCAGTTCACTCAATGTGATAAATTGGTACAGTTTTCCTGATGTTGACAACTAAAGCTTTACCAATAAACTGGCCAAGAATATGGGGGCCTTAAATGTCTCATCATTTTGTCAAACGGCTAATGTGCAGTGTTCCCATTAAGGGAGTTAGAAAATAATAATATGGCATCTGTTACATTCATATCTGTTGTGACCACCATAATGTCCTGGCATTAAGCATTTTACACAGGTGGTGATAGAAAACTTGCCCCCAGAAAGACCACAGCTGCTTGGCTTTTTTATCACACGTGGGAAAGCTATCCAAACCAACCCGGGTAGCTTTGAATCACTGTTATGATGCAAGTGCACTTGACTTTAAGGTAACAAGCTGATAGCTAAATGTTCTCCTTCAGGATTTCCTGCCAGAGAAAGCAGGATTCACAGTTACGGCAACATATCGAGGTCCTGTCTAGACAGCAAAGCAGCCCCAGACATTCACACTGCCATCGCCATATTTGACTGTCATTATAATGTTACATAGTTATATTCAATAAATTAGGATATTATCAAAATTTCAGTTTGTTTCAGTAACCCTGTTTAATTAAGGTAAACACTTTATATAGATTAAATACTCACATTTTGACATTTTAAAAGCCCTTATTTCTGTAAATAACAATGAATTTTTGCCAATCATTCTGACCCGCTTACGTAACGCCAGTGTGCGTGCACCTTCCTAGTTAGTGTCCGCTTGCTGGCTGCACATATGCACACTTTAGTGTTTATTTATTTATTGAATATGACTGTATTCAATCTGAAATAATGTACTTGCTTTACTTCATATGTAACAAGATGACTGTATCCAAAAAATTAGACTTTTGACATAATATTTTCCAAAAATATTATGTCATGTTTTTTTTACAAACATGACACAGCCTTTGCTTTCTTTTAGGTCAGCAGTTGTTTTCACCTTGGACCTTTCCCATGGATGCCAATCTCTATTTTGTCAACCTTAACTAAGCTTTAGATGTTAGAAGTTACATCTTCTTTTGTGACCTCCTGGATGTATAAGCAAATGACTCTTGGAGTAATTTTTGGTAGGCTGACTTCTGCTGAAATAGTTCCCTGTTAGCTTTGATATTTACTGAAAACACTGTGTATCGCTGGAGTCTCATAGCCTTGGTTTTGTAACTCTTTCCTGTCAGATTTTTGAATTTCTTCAGATCAACGCATGACATTTTACTTTTTCAGATCTTTTATGCTACTTCCCGCTGTCAGACAGGTTCTGTTTAACTGTTTTTATTCTGCAAGTCTTATAAAACTGGACTCAGCTTTCCAAAAAAATCAGCTCAAGGGGGAACACTGCATTTTGTATTTCCTAATGTAATATCTGTCTGATGTTAACATTGGTGTGATAACCAGAAGAAATCTAGAGGGGAGCAAGTACTTTTTTACTCAGAGCACTATGGATATAATAACACAGTAAAACTCCAAAATGTCTTCCATCTAGCAGTCCTCTCACCTCATTTGGTAGCTTGAGGGAGTCCTGTGTTTCTTTTTGTGGGTCATGCTCAGCATCTGGCTCTTTGCTAGAAGCGCTCTCTTGGTTTCCAGAGGCAATGGGTCGGTCATACTGTGTAGTGCCAGTGGGAACATGCCAGAAATAGACTTCGGATGTGTCTGAAATCTCCCGCCAGCCTGGCGGAAGATCGCCTTCAGCCCATACATCTGCTGATGGATGACAGGGATACATGATTACATATATTATATATGAGCCTATCATAGAAATCATATTAATAATAATCAATGTCATTGCAACTTGTACATTGCAATGAAATTTGTCCTCTGCATTTAACCCATCCCTTAGTGAGCAGCTAAACACACACAAAAAAAAGATGCTAGGTAATGATGCTGTAAGCAACTATCCACCGTGACTACATGGTCACCCAGGAGGAGTAAATGGTGCAGGTAAATTACTGGATGTAATCTGCTGGGTTCCCTAAAATACAAAACTTTGTAACTAATTCGAACAATAAACTGAACTTGACTAGTTTGATAACTAGGATCCATTGGAATTACTTGGAATCTGTTTGTGTGTTGTGTTTTTTTTTTGTAAAGTGCCTTAAAAATGATGTTAGCGAGATGTGTTATGAATTTGTACGTACTATATAAATAAACAAGGTAATGCAATGTAAGTATTTGGTCACTATAAAAAGGATGTGCACACAATTAAAGTTGCAACGGATATATTTTAACAACAGCTGTTGTTATGACAAACCTCTGGGCTCATGCTCTGTGGCAAGGCCCAACAATCAACAATCTGCCTTGCTTCCTTTCTCTATACCCTAATATTATCTAGCTAATGCTTTGACATGCATGCCTGAAAATCCCCGCCCACCCAATCTTTTTCTGCTTTTTCATACCCCCTTCTCTCTGCAGCATCCTATTTTCTCCATTGTGTTTTGCTCTCTGCAACACGAAGTTGCTAAAGGGGGCATTAAACCCTCCAACAGCACTGCTGTACCTTGCTTGGTTAAAAGGTGTTTTTTGGAAAAGTACCAATCAAACAGTTTGTTTGAGGTAGAAAGATAGAGAGCAGGTGTGGAATAATGTGTAACGGGTATGATTAATGGCTGGCTGAGATATTGAAAAGGTTCAAATTAAAGAAATCAGATGAAAAGATAAACATATCAAACCTGTCTCTTTTGGACTCTGCGGAGAGGGTGACTCTTGAGACAGGGTGGTCCAGCTGGAGTCTTCATCCTCGGATGGTGTGTCAGGAGTCATATCCATTTTTAGGCCAACTTTAGGTAGGCCCGTTTGTGGCTCGGGTTCCTGCAGGGGAGGAGATGTCCAATTCTTGCTAGGGGTGTATCTTTCCGCAGCTCTGGCCTGTTTGGGGGAAAACGTTGGGTATTGTTGCAAAAACTGGTTCTCGTTGTTGGGGTGAAGCTCCACTTTGATCACCCGCGGCTGAGAGCTCCGAGGTGGCTTAGCAGGACTACGTGGACTAGCTTGGACCTGGGGACATAGCTCGTCTCGGATCGGTGCTGGGACTTGACCCTGGGGGTGGTTGAGGTTTTCTGGCACCCACTCTGGACTGTTTGCCGAAGACGAGGAGGTGGAGGAAAGAGGCGCTTCCACCACCACTGGCAGCAGGGGTTGTCTTGGTGTTGGCGTGGGCTCGTCTTCCTCCTCATCTTCCTCCACCACAGGCTCCACGTTATCCTTTTCCTCGTGAGAGTTTTGCTTGCTGCAGGTCTTCTCCTCCTTCTGACTGTCTCTTTCTTTGGCAGGGCAGTCCTGTTCCTTTTCCGAGGAAGGCGGCTGCTTCTCCTCCTCTTTGCCCTCTTTGTTTTCCCAACTGGGGTCCAGATCCCAGCATTTGCCATGGTACTCCAAAAAGCTTTTGGTTCTTCTACGAAACGGAGGGAGCTGTGAGTTGTCTTTTCCGAACTCTAGCCACTCTGACGTAGGATTATTGAAGAGATCGTTGTGAATTTTGTCCACGGTATTGGCCCTGCTCAGCTGTAGCTGCTGGCTCTCGGCTCGCCTCTGCATGTTGGCTCCATTCTTGGCTAGTTTGGGGTTAGTTGTGTTAAAGAAGGAGGAGGAGGATGAAGAGGAAGAGGAGTAGAGGGCTGAACTGGATGAGGACTTTGTTGGGAGCCCTCTTCCTCTGGTTACAGATTGGTACTTAGAGGACAACGCCAGGTTGTCACTTATGCCCATGGCACTGCGGACACTGGTCATTGCGTACCTCTGACGGCTCTTGGGCAAAGTGGCCGAGCTCCCGGTTTCCATCGACTCCTTGATGACGTCGCGACCAAGCAGCTGGTTGTAGGATGAGCGAAGACTAAGAGAGGTGGGAGGGGCGGCTGAGGGTGCACTGCGATTTGCCAGACCCCCAGTGGAGGGGGAGGAGCCAGAACGTGAGAGGGGAGGGGTTTGTACAGACATGTCTGAACAGAAATATACAGCAAGGATGGAGCTGTTGGGAGAAATAAAAAGCAACAGAAATAAGTGTCAACTAAGTTAAAGCGCAAACTTTGACGCTAGAATAAAACTTTACATATATATCTATATACACACAAAAACACATATCTGCATTTGTAACGCATTTGTAGGTTTTCAGAGAGAGATAGCGAGGCCAGTAACTTGGGCTATTTTTGCTTTGTTTAACTATAAACATTTTATTGTTAAGACAGTTATCTGATTAATTTGTCAAGAAAGTAGAAAAATTTATAGAATATAATAGAAAAATGTATTGTCTGTCCAAGATAGTAACATTTTTCTTTGACCAGTCTCCAACATTCCTGAACCTAAAACACAATATACACTTCAAGATGCACTTCGACATTTTAAAACACATAAAAGGGACTGTTAAAAACAAGTGTTAAAAGTGTGTAAAAGAGCAGCTCTTACTTTAATATGCTCAAGGTAGATATTGCAAAAAGGAATTAATGAATTTTTGTAAATGGCTCTTCAGACCAGAAGGGCTTTAAACCTTCCTCCTGTGGGAGCAGCTGAGTGATGGAGGGAATGAGATGGGTTGCCTTCCTGATCATAGAGCAACTGAGAGATTCAAAAAGGGAGGTTTAAGGTGCACTGATCATTTTTCTCATCTGATTTGTGACTTGGGACATTAGATGTTTCAAAGGGAGACCTTTGTACCAGGATAAAATGTTGAAAATGATGACAGATATGATCAGTGATTTAAAAACCAGTGTTAAAATGTCCATTCTCATATTAAAATATTGCACTTATCTCAGCAGGTGGAGACACTGTGGTACTCTTTAAAAGACAGCTCAATATTAATTCATGTCCCAAGGTATATAAAAGACTCTGCCTGCTGGCCCTGGAAGCTGAGTGGCTGAAAGTGAGACAACCTGGGATCTTTATTTCTGGCCCCGCAGCACAACTATCTGGTCTTTATGACATTCTGTTCCTAAAAACTGTCACAAAAACCTTTGATCAAATTGTTAACTGCCTGCTGGTACAGGTGCCGAGCATCATAACTGGTCAGGTGGGCTAAGAAGTGAGATCCCTTTACTGTTTACAGGAAATGCTGTTAGTATACACAGAAAACAGAACAGGAGACAAAACACAACCTTGAGGGATCCCTGTGTTTAAAGTCAGCTTGCTTTTTTAGCGTCTCTAGCATGATAAGTTAAGAGGGGCACACAAACTCTCCATCTATTAGCAGCAACACATTTTTTGTGATGCATACAACCTGACTTTGGTAAATTTTAAATGAATCAGATAAGTTAGCATAAACCAACACACTAGAAATGCCATTTAAATAAGCTAAATTTAATAAAATGTTATACATAAAATTACAAATAATGGTTCACTCATAATGTTGATTTTTTGAACAGAAAAGATTCACATCAATCCTTCAATGAGCTAGCAAGGACAACCAACACTAGATGATCACACACTATAACGTGTGTAATTCCAGTATTTTTGATGAGCCGAGCTTGGGGCGGTAGTATTTGTGCCCCACAGCTGTCTACTGAGAGCGTGTTGGGCATACGACCTGCGATTTCAGATCTTCATTATTTAAGCAAATGTTAAATGGACTGAACTTATATAGCGCTTTTCCAGTCATGCTGACCACCCAAAGCGCTGTACACTATAGCCACATTCACCCAATCCACCCAATCGCTCTCACTAATGCGCACACATTCATACACCGAGACACAGCTCAGTAGGCAACTTGGGCTTAAGTGCCTTGCCCAGGGGCACATCGACATATGGCAAGGGGAAGCTGGAATCGAACCCACAACCTTCCGATTGTCAGACAACTACTCAACCCATCAAGCCATAGTCGCCCACAATGTTGGTGTGCCGGCTCCAATATCAAGGCGCCTCAGAAGGATTTAGCCTACTGAGCTTGTCGGTATTCTGCCAGACTTAGAAAAATAGACACAAATGTTTATAACTGAATTTTATTGGTAAGGGAATCAGTCTTTTTTACAATATTACTCTGTAAAGAACGATCCTGTCCCACTGAATATTGTGAACACAGTGACATCTGGTGGGGCCAGGCCCCACTGGCCCCAAATACAGAAATACCACAGCTTGTTTTAAAACTATTAAAAAAATACTTGTTGTGCTCTGGTCTGTAAAACAAATTAGTGATGGGCGCTGCAGTAAAAGGCTGATATTTCCAGTATTAAAATCAAAAGAGAGGTCCATGAATAAAATCCTTGTGTGAGGCTTTGCAGAGTTCAGGTGTTTGGTGATGGTGTCTCACTGGTGTCAAACTGGAGTGGGTAAAGTTTATCCTTACAGTTCTCTCCATGCATTTACATAAAACCAAAGCTAGCACCAGCAGTCTGTAATCCTATAGGTCCTTTGGACCAACAGGATCTGGACAGCTGACTGCGGTAGACTTTGTGCCCATCATGGAGGTTCGCACCTGCCACACCTCTCTTGCTTTTCAAGATGTTTGTTCTCTTAAAGAGATCAGATGAAAGGATAAACATATCAAACCTGCTTTTTTGGGGATGTTTTAACAGGTTCACCAGTTGTTGATCGTTATCTGTATTTTGGTAATAACAGAATCACGTTGTGATCTGAGCGGCCAAGTGGTGTGTGTGGCTTAGAAATATATGTATTTGGGACGTTACCAAAGCATAAGTCCACTATACTGTTCATTCTGGTGAGAGTTCTGACATGTTTTTCCAAGGAAGGTAGGTAAGTGGTTATGTCACACCTGTTAAAATCTCCCAATAATAAAAAATAGGGGTTCTTTTCCAGTCTTACTGCACAAACTGGAGAGCTCTATCAGCAAGGTTAAAATCCAGACCTGGCATATAAACAAGGATAATTCTCTGGGCAGATTGTGAGGAAAGACATAGCCATTAATTTATAGTTTTCAAACATCTGTGTCTCTCTCACAGTAAAGTTTGTTGCCCACCTGTTGTTGACAGCCATGGAGAGTCCATCCCTGATTGACTTCAAGGTTTTTGTTGCATGAAGTGAATGATATTAAAGGGTAGCTCATCCCCAAATCGAGCTATTATTGTTTTTGTTTAGATTTTGCTAATAAACTGTATACATGTATGTCACACAGCACTGTCTGCATGTCCTGGTCATGTCAAAATATACTTTGACAATTTACTGCTCATTTGTTGAAATCCTCATTTTGTGTCCTTACCATCGGTTTGGCATCCTCCTATTGGTGAACAAGTGTATTGCAATTGAAGTTTGAATCGGTATTGGCTCAAACTATATTGTGACGTCACCCAGAAAAACTGACGTCAGTAGCTCTGCCGCTGTGGAGTATAAAAGCGTCTCTGTCTCGTACAGAGACAGAGTTGGAGTTGGAATAGTAAGCTGTCAATCTGTCAATTTTCGAGTTAGCGATTTATTAGCTAAGCATTTAGTTAGTTAATTTCACATTTATTTACCTTGCTCTAGTAGCCCAGACTACTCCCAGCCCTCACTGCCTGCATGGATGGAGTAAGGCTCTGGAACAGTGGATGGGTTACCCTTTAAAACCATCCAGATGGAAGACTGTGTCCTCAGGAAGTCCAGTTTCAGTAAAACAGAAAAGGCAAGTTTGTTTAAAATCCAGGTCTAATTTTAAAAGTGTGGAGGGTTCTTCAGTCTTGTTCCAAAGTGTTCGTATTCCTCCACCGGGTCCTGCCTTCAAATACACTTTTGTTTCTGTGTGCAAAGGACTTCAGGAGGTATGTTACTGGTTCAGAGGAATGCATGCTCTTGCTCCAGCAGAAGGCAGCTCAGCTCTCTCAGGTATTCCCTGAGTGGCTGAGTCCACCTGTGTTGTTATGGAATGACTCTCGCGTCAATAAATTACAGACAGCAAGGTTATGTTCTTCTTTGTTATGGTTACAGAAATAGTGCTGTTGCATTATGGATAATTCTGTCACAAAGAGTGACACATCGTAAATTACCGCCTCCCGCGCTGTGATTGGTCCGGTACGTTTTAGACGGAGAGTCTAATGTTGTGTTCAATTTCACCTCAGTAGTCGGAATTGTCGACCTCCGAGTTGGAAACTTTTACTCGAAGAGCCCCTAAAGTCGGTATTACGAGTCGTAAAGTCGGTGCAACAGGATGAAACCTGACTTTGGCATTCATGACGGCTGCTACTCGCAGCAACACTGAATAAAACACCATGCTTTGACTGTTTTTAGCAGCTCTTATGCAACAATTAGACAGTCATACAGGTGCTACCTTTCAGTGTTCATCAGACGGGATGTTTCAACACTGTTTATTTCCACAAAACACTGCATAGAACAGCGTTATTGTCATTGTTATAGCGTTAACAAGAGTAGCCATAGAAGCTAAACCAGCAATTAAGGATTGTCACCTACTGTTGTTTAATGTTTCATGTCCAGTTGAAGAGTTCAACACGGCTTAAAAAAATACTTAAAAATTTTTTTTTGCCATAAAATATGACCTTACAATGCCTTCTGATGCTCATGTTAGTTGTGTTTGTTTGTTTGGCTTTTGTGCGAGCATCCATGTTTTTTCCTACCGTCCGACAAGAGGGAAACTGGAAAGCAAAAAAGAGATATGCGACTGGTTAGTTCTGTTTTTTAGTTCTTTCTATCTAAAATAATGAAATTTTGCTTATGGCTCCTTTAAAGAAAAATCTGAATTGGTTAAACTTGATAACGATAGGCCAGAAGATTTCAAAGTTGGTGTTTGGAAATTAGCCACACCTTTTATCAGTGCATTTCTAATTCAGTGCCTGATATTGCATCTAATTGGCTGTAGCAATTTCATTCAGAGACTGTAGCTCAGATTCGGTGAAAAAATAAATAAAAATGTACGAAAAAACAGCATCAAAGTCACAAAGCCGGAAAAGACTCGCATTATATCTAGAATGAGTCAGACCCTCGATCCATTCGATCCAGACTCCCTTTCAAAGTGGGAGCTGAGGAGTAAAGCTGGTCTGTGGGGAAGAGAGGTGCCAGCCAGATCCTGCTAACAAGCTGTCTCTTTTATCCCTGGGTAGATCAGCCCTGCCGTGCGGACTACAGATGGATTGATAGCAACAAAGAGGGTGACAGAAAAGGATTCCGATTAATGTCGTGACACATACAAAATGTTTGCTGCATCACTAACTAACCTGCCGGTCACCCCTTTTGGAAAAGCAGGCAGGTAAACATGTCCAGACACGCAAGCCAAACGGATAAACACCCTACCACCCAATCGCACAAACAAACCCGCCTCGAACATTGCTGCAGTCATCATAGCCCTTTTAGCTTAGAGATATGGAAAACTCAAACACAGCAGATCTTATAGCGTGATAAGATCATGGGAAAATGGCAGGGAGAAAATTTAAATGAGAGCAGAATCTCTGGACGGAGCATTGTGCTGCTGCGGGGCCTCTTTCTGTCCCTTCTGCCTGGGCGGCGGTCGTGTTGTCCCCCAGAGCCACAAAACAACCTGTTGGCACTGAATCTGATCTACGTTCATCTGCGGGTCTCCGTCTCAAACACAGAGTCAACAGGTTCAAACCACCTGCGCCTAGGTGTCTTATTCCACAACAAAACCATTATTGCAACGCAAAATTAAATATTAAGTTAGCAAACGAACTCTTGACTCTACACGAAAATGTCATTTTTTACAAAGAAAAAACAAAATCAACACCATTCTAATATTAGAAGTGTCAAATTATAATTGCTGCCAAATTTAGAGCGTTTTCAGACCCCTTAAACCTTTTCACACTTTGTCATGTTGAACCCACAAACTTTACTGTCCCTCTCCCCTCCGGCTTTGATGTGATTAGACAAACCCTCAGTAGCACATCATTGTGAAATGAAAGGAACATGATATATTGGTATTTGTTTTTATAATATATTTTTTTAAATACAAGTCTGGTGCCACCGATTGCCTTCAGAAGTCATCTGAATAGTAAACAGAGTGAATATGTGTATAAACTAATCTCAGTATATATCTGCCGGAAAGTCACAGAGGATTTCCAGACGATATTAGAGACTAAACAATATCATGAAGACCAAGGGACACAGCAGACAGGTTAGGGATAAAGTCATGCAGATGTTTAAAGCAAAGTTGCTTCACGAAAAAATTTCCCAACATCCTACTGTTTAAACAAGGCCATCCAACTAAACTGATGGGCCAGATATGGAGAGCATCAATCAAAGATGCAGCCAAGAGGCTCAAGGTGACTCTCGGGGAGCTGCAGAGATCTATTGACATAGATAGATAGTTGTGTTCTCCACAAATATGACCTCTATATACGTGTAGCAAGAAGATAGCTATTGTTGAAACAATGTCATAAGAAGTCCTGGACAGATGAGACCAAAAACTGAGATATAACTGTCTGCGCCTGTGCAGGAAAACTAACACAGCACCTCGCCATGAACAGGCCATCTCCACAGAGAAACATAGTGTTAGCAGCATTATGCTTTGGGAGAGTCTTCTTTAACAGGGACAGGGAAACTGATCAGTGTTAGTGAGGGAAATGAGTCGAAGTAAATAGAGGGTTGCAAGTTGACAAATGAAAAAAAAAAAAAAGAATGTTTTAGGAGGCATTTTCAAGAGGCACTGTATAATAATAACAACCATCTTTATTTTTCAGTCCAACTTGTGTACATAACATTGAATTTTGTCATCTGCATTTAACCCATCTGTTAGGGAGCAGTTGACTGCCAATGTGTGGCGCCCAGGAAGCGTTTAGGGGCAAAAGGGTCATCCTTAGGGACCCAGAGTGGCAGTCTGTGGGATTCAAACCGGGGATTTTGCAGCCTGCCCAAGATGCAAGTGCCCCACTTGAATCACTAGGCCAACCCTTCCCATAATAGATTACACAAATCCATGATTAATACAGGATTAGTGATTATTAAAAACTATTTCAGCTTCCGATCAGGCAGACAAACGGTATCATCAGCACACACAAACGGCAGCCTTTTTCCATCTGAAACCCTCCCCACGCAAAGCAGCCAGGTCTCTGGTAGTTATGGGCAAAGTGGGGCAGAGACAGGATGCAATGGGGAGAGGGGGAGAAAAGGATGGTTATTAGAGGGAGAAAGAGAGCAGAATGACACAGCAGTTTGCAGGCTAGTGGGACACAGTCAACACAAAGAGGCTGTTATGTTTCCTGCAAAGTCGCCCTGAATAAATCTGCTGTGCATCGTGACAGGGGAAGTTATTCAGGAGTGGGGGGGGGGGGGGGGGAGGGAGGAAGATGTCACCACCATAGTCACTGGGCATCATCTCTGAGTCTGAGTTTTAATGCTGTCATTTTCAAACATATGTTAGAATTTAGACGTCTTTGCGAATTTCCTATTGGAAAGCAAATTCTTTAACATCTCAAATTCAGCAAACTTCCCTACATCTGTGGAGGAAAAAAAACAAAAAACAAAACAAAAATGTCATGGTGTGCTGTTGCTGCTTATGACGCCGGATCAATTTGCGCACACTCAAACACGCAGGAGTGTTTTCACCTGAAGATTTCACGAGCTGGTGTCAAAAACAGGCTTCGTCCTGACACACTACGGGCAGGGAAGCAAACGTGCCAAAAGACGCGTCTCCCTCGCTCAACTCTCAGCTGCTCTGCTTCTGGGGCAAAACGAGATGCAACAGATGAAGGCAAAAAAGCTGAGGGGAAATCGAACTTGCTAAAGTCGATGATGTCATGGGTGGAGTATCCCTGCGCCTGCTTTTCCTTGCAGCCTCCATAAAACTCCCCATCCTTGACAAACAGCAGACAGCCTCGTCTGATCTGATCTCCGTCAAACGCAGAAAGACGGAGACGTGGAGGTGGTGTTAGGGCCCAACCCTGACATGTTATTAGGGCAGACGCAGCGCATCTTTCGCATGTCTTCCCCCTCCAGCCCCATCACCACCACCGCCGCCGCCGCCGCCGCACTGGGAGGGGAGCGCATCCCAGTCAGAGCATCTATTTACATCCACTCACCGCTTCGCTCAGCTGTCCGCGCCTCCCTTCCCTTCCCTTTCCCGCGACGACGAGGCACAAAGTAGTGAGCACGGCGGGAGTCAAGCGCTGCCTTTAAGTGCCCGTAGCTCTGAGCCGGGCCGCCCGCATCAGATCGCATCACATCATCCCTCCGCCCTCACCAGCCCCGCGGCTCGCTGCGCTGCTGGCGGCCGAGCTGTGCGCTCTCTCTCTGCGCCAGACGATCCACGGAGCGGCGCGGCGTGGCGCTGTGGGGCCCCCCCCCCCCCCCCTCGCCCTCAGCACAGCGGGCCAATAGGAGCCGCGGACGCTGGGAGCGGAGGGACGCAGCCGTAATGGTAAATCTACCGGAGTTGGTTTGCAACTCAGGTAATGAACGCACACATCATCTGGACTGTTACATCACGCAGCACACCGACTGAACACGCACGGCTGGTTTTAAAGGGCCAGGCTGGCCTGATCAACACATTTTCGTTTTTTTTTTTTTCAGGGTTCCGCCCCTTTCCAGACCTAATTGCCAAAGTTGTCGGTAAAAATTTACAGCATAGATACAAATGTTTTCAGATAAGAATGAAAGAGGATGAAGGTGGTTGGTGTGAGCGAGGAAGAGGCAAAAGATAGGGGGACCCCTGAAAGGGCGGAGCCCAAAGATGTTTTCAATTATTTAGCAGCAGATGGAGGAATAGATGGACAGTGTATCATATCCAAAGTTTACATCGAGGTCTGATTGTGAGGACTGGTTTATCCGTGGTCTACCCTCTTGTTCTTGCAGGGTAGCGGGGGATGTTGGTGCCCATCTCAAACAGACAATAGGCGAGAGCAGGGTACACCCTGGACAGATCACAGAGGAACATATAGACACAAGACATTCAACTATGGGCCCAAACGCCTAGCTAAGAGAGACCGATTACCCCAACTCATGATTTTGATCCGTGGGAGGTAGTCAGAGTGTCCTGAGAAAACCCATGCATGCCCAGAGAGAGGGCCTAGCTTAATACACGTTAAATAAAAGTAGACATCAGAACAGAGTAACTCAGAAACTCAGTTGGAATTTTCTTTGTATTTTTACTTTAAAAATGTGAGCTTCACAGAGTGACATCCTCGTCAAAGTTCACACTGGCATGGCTGGTTAAGAGAACGTTCCTGAAAAGTTTATTTTACAATAAAGACACAACTAAACCACAAAGGTTATTGGTTGAAGTATGACACGGATACAAAAGAGAGGAGAAAACTTTCCACATTATTCTTGGCAAGTGTAGTTATTCTTTTGAGATTTATCCTCCATACTTGTGCCGGAACAGAGAAGCACAACCAAAGGCCACTTGATTTTTTTTTCTCCATATTAGAGAACCAATACAGGCATTAACAGTCGCTACAAAAAATATTAAAATATTTTTGGTAGACTATTTTCTGAACATCTTTCAGACGTAAACAAAAAAACTCATTCAAATAAAACACTGACCTTTTCCATTCAAGGATGCTACACACAGACTCTCAGATACATTCCTTGCACATGTCATTTGGCTTTGTTTTGGCTGCTGCCCTCTATCTGATCCCTACTGTCCACTGACAGACTCCCTTTTCTGTTCCGGGGGGATGGAGGTGAAGAGGTGTTGAGGACTGCGATGGAGGGGCGAACAGGCAGCCGGTGCTCCAGGAGTGAGGGAGGACAGGAAGAACGGTGGAGGACTGAACACGACCGGCCAGAGAAGAAAGCGGCTGGAGCCGACCGTCGGCCGAAGAGAAACATGGAGCCGAGCGTATGGAGCGCATCGCCACACCTAGGCGATCCAAGTGCAAGAACAGAGAAATAAAATGCACCATTAACAACAAATATAGACAAATGAGGACTAATGTGAATGTTTCCAACCGCGCAGCTGAACCTACCTTTGTATGAATCATCAGGAGGCGTCAGTAAGTTTTTGGCTTGCTTGTTTCCTGCTTGCGCGGCCCGCTTGTAGAACTCCACGGCTGTCTTTAAATCCTGCTGCACCCCGATGCCGTGTTCGTAACACTGGCCCAACAAGAACAGAGCGGAGTTGTCCTGAGCACAAAAACAATCGCAGAATTAAAGTTTCACAAGCTTTACATTTTGTCCAGAAAATAATAAACTGGTTTCATGAGTTAAATCAATCAGAAAACTTTCACTTCAACTCTATGAACTAACACGGTGACATTCTGCAGGAATAATAAAAAATAACAGTAGTTAATAAAGAATGTGACAGATGTCTGTTTTTAAACTTTTCTAATGCAGCCGGGCTCAGATAATACTCCAGGATGGGGAGGGGGATGTCTGGGAAAACATCTAGAAGTGTCTAGAAGGGGACTCACTCCGCTCTCTGCTGCCATCTTCAGGTACTGAACGGACTTGCACCCATTTTTCACAGGATCCTGAGAGTAGAAAGAGGCCAGGCAGATCTGAGCCTGAACAAAAGAAAGTGGTTTCATTCAGTTAGACCATGATCAAGTTCAGCTTTCAAATGGAGATTTGTTGTGCCGAGTAACAGCTATAAAATGTGTTTAAATGACAATTACAGAAGATGTTAAAGAATAAACCAGTTTAGGTTTAATATTTTTAAATGCTAACATCTAGATGACAGAAGAAAAAACATTCCTCTTTAATCAGATTATTCAGCTGGTTTATTTACTTTATTTTTGTTCAATTCAAGAAGCCCCAATAGAATGCTATTTTATTTGGTGATCCTAACGTTTTTATTAATTATTCAAACTTAAACCATGAGTATATTATGGTTTAATTGCCAGATCTGAGGTATTTAGTAAAATTATGTAACCTTTTAGGCTTTTCTTTTAGGAACTAAACAAAATGATTTTAAACAAAGAAAGATTCTCGAAATTTGGCCTTTTATGACTCCTTAATTAAATTAAACATAAAGGCCTTTCTCCCAAGTAGAAAAAGCAAACGTGTCTAACTTGCCAAACACACTGAGACAAAGCCAGAATAAATCCAACCTAATATCAAATAAATTAATTATTTGTCTGATTTTATCTACATCTATGCTGCTGTAATTAAGAACTGCATTTAACAAAAAAAAATATACATGTTTACATTTCATGATTAAAGTGTAGTAAATCTAAAAGAGTAAAGAGTGTATTGCAGGTTATTCATGTATTGCTTATTATTATTATTATTATTATTATTATTATTATTATTATTATTATTATTATTATTATTATTATTATTACAACAATGTACAACACTGTACAGGCTGTACCTATGAAGATCATCCCAGAGAGGCCTTTTAAACATTTAAAGAAACACTGCTGTGATTTGTACCTTGGTGAGCCCAGCTGTGGCTGCTTCCTCCAGTAACCTAATGGCTGTGTTCAACTCCTCCAAACTATGATGCCCCCTGCTGGTCAGCAGCAGCCTCGCATAGCGATACTGAGCCTGTTTATGGCCACTGACGGCTGCAAGCTTGTAGTAATGCAGAGCCTTACAGAGAAAAGACAAACACTTAACATATATAAACACCGTGTTCAAAATAAAATGATTACTATGGAAATGAATGCAAGCAGACACAAAAATGGCATATAATAAAATGTGATTTGTGTTGGATTAAGAATGATCATTTAACTGAAATGAGACCATTAAAAATGCAAAAGAAATGAGTACACCCCAGCTTAAAAACTGAACAGACTCATAGATGCTGGTAAACTCATCGAAAAGATTTCTGACTAAGCACAACTCATTTTGATGTTTACTTTTTTTTTAGGAATAGAAGAATGTGAAGCCTTCAGACTCTGAACATTAATAAAATGCTTTCAGCTAAACGTCCCTTTGTGATGGAGAGGAACGGTACAGTTTTAACAGATTTATCCATGTGCACCACAATCGGCTGCTGTGACTTGCCTCTACAGGCTGGAGAGAGTGGAGGCATGTGGGCTTTGCAATAAATAGGCTTAGAAATCACTCGCACACATAATACCTGGTGTATTTCTATTATAGGAACTCCGTTTCTAGTGTTTCCTGTGGTTAACTCTCTGACATGGGCAGGACTTAAATTAGATCACAAATAATAGTTTTTTTCCCTCCTTCCTCTGCCGTTAAGGTGTCAAAATGAGCAAGAATCATAAAATCAACACTTGTCCCACCTTCTCCTTGTCCTTGCTGACTCCTCTTCCTTTCTCGTAGCACACCCCCGTGTTAAACTGCGCCTTGCTGTAGCCGTGCTGGGCTGAGGCCAGAAAGCAGCAGAAAGCCTCTTCGTATTTCTCACTCTTGGCACTTTCTAGACCTGGTGAACACAGAGAGACAAAGATGTCCACTTTGAACAGAGATAAATGACAAAGAAACAAACAAAAGTCATCTGAATTTGAAGGTTTGTGTGACATCCTGAGGTAAATTTCTCAGTAAATCTTTACCAATGATGTTCAGGATTACGGGAATGCTGCCGTCTCCAACATTTCTGAGGTCGAGTGCTGCTTTTGTCAGCCTCTCTTTATCTGACCCTTCCTTAAAAAACACGGTCGGAGATAAAAATATGACAGTGAAAATAAGATATCAGCTGAATTGGATACTTTAGATACTTTTAAAGAAAAGTTGAAAAGTTTCACCTTGTCCTTGTCATCTGCGTGTTTCTGGTAGAACTCGGTCTGCAGGGGAGAACTCAGAAATGGCTCCTCTGTGTGTCAGGAACATAAAATGTAATACACCCCAGGCTCATCAAAAAAGTGTGCCATTATTTTAGAGAACCTGACATTTTGAGCTAACCAGGTGTCAGTGAATCCTTGCCCAGGAGCTCCTCCTGGTGGCCAGAGACAGAACTGCCAGTAGCCTCACTGCTGCTGCTTTGAGATGGAGACTGATCTTGATTCTCTCTCTCTGGCACAGCCTGCAGACACAAGACATTTCTTCCTCTGGGCAGGACGTCACGTCTCGATACTGTCAACAACAAATAACATTGCTGCATTAGAATACCGATCACACGTGGGTGTAGAAAAGGGCTGCGTGAAGGTTGTTCAACATTTCATGAATTTGGGAGGGCTTTCAATGTGGCAATATCATAGTTTAGTTGCTGTGGGTGAACTATTGCAACGTCGCCAGAAAGACTCACAGATTTCCAGCAGGATGCGGTATCCGCATTTCTGCAGAGAAGAGGGAGCTGTCAGGGTTCCAGGACTGGGACTGGGCTCGGAGCCTGAAGAAAACCTGGAGTGGACCCTTCTGCAGATCTGCATGAACAGCACTGCCACTGCTCCCTGTGGAGAAACCCCACGGTCACGAGAACATCTCGACTGTATCCTTGCCAGTGATTTGTGAACGTGTGCCAGGAGAGGCTGGCTATGTGGCACAACGCTCAGGGGCTTCCAGTTCCTGGTTTTAACAGTGTGTAGTGCAAAAACAATTAGCGCTCTGCATACTGATTTCGGTCAAACTGTGAGCCAGGCCTTCGGCGTGCACAGCTCTTACATATTTCTAATACATTATTACACGCCAATTGTTGACAAACCAAATTTCTTTGGTAATTATTGATGTTTTCACACAGAGCAGCTGAAGACCTACCCATCCCACAGCATCCAGAGCTGTGTAACTTGGAAGTTCGGCATACCCGAACTGAAACGTCCTTTCTTTCTTCCTCCTCTCCCCGTCCTCATCCTGGGATCTGACAATCAACAGCATAATGGGAAAAAGATGACACAGCTGTCTTTTTTTCAATTGAAGCGGCATTAAATGTCAGAAAGTTGCCGTTTAAGTTCGCTAGGTTTGAGACGGTTCCCCGTTAACACCGCTTATACAAAAAAAAAGAAAAAAAAAATCACAAGCAGACGCTGCTGGATGATGCAAGCGGCTGAAAACGAAGCTGAATCGACGCAACAGGTTCAAACGGGGGATAAAGGACGTGCAACAGACAAGGAGAAAAGCTCCGTCTGAGGTTTAAACTTATTCAAACATCCCCCTTGAATCAAACGATAACAGCAGCAGCAGCTTGTGGGATAGGAGAGAAATGGTCAAAAAGGCAGAGCTTTTACTTTACAACAGATCATCAAAGCATGGGTGAAGTGTGAAAAACTGAAAACAAAGAAGCAATGAAGGGGCACCTGTTGTCCAAGGCGTGTCGAGAAGTGGAGAGAGCAGCTGAGCCGCTGATGACCTCATCCTCCACATGGTGGTTCTGAGGGAGTCGTAAGGTACTGCTGCCATGGTACCGATGGAAAACTGCGCGGTAGCGGCAAGAGGGGGAAAAAAGCAGCTGGAATCAATCAGTTAAACTCAAATATCCAGGTTTTCATTTCATGGGAAAACTGTTTAAGTCCCCCCCCCCCCCCCAATTAAACAATGTTCCCTTTAATCTCTGATCATAAAAAGACAAATATGGCTCTGGAAAACATTAGGGGCCTATTGCAATTTTTTCTTAGTTATATGTCTGCCTGTATGACAGCTGCTTCATTCCAGTGTCCATGCATCCGTCACGAAGCCCTGATAAAGTAACTTAATCCCCTCAACCAACAGCGACGTGAAACCCTGGTGGAGAGGATCATCCTTGGGTGCATGAAAACCAGCTGTTAATAATTTTGTGTTGTAAAAATAAACATTCATTAGCTTGCTTTGTTTTATTAGAGGTCTGAAAACATTTAACCCTAGTCATTTTTAAAAACATATTTCCTACACAATTTCTACCTGGAATTTGGAGGAAATGTTTTGTCATTTAGAAAATGAAAGAAAAACTGTTTTCCTCATAAGACCTATATGTAAACAGCAAATGACTACAAATGCTGAAGTTGCTTTGAATCCCCCCCTGCAGAGCTGCAAACTTGTCATCTGGTTTATTATTGGTGGGATTTTAGTAGGACTAAAATTAAATACATGGAAAATGTTAATGGAAACATCCAAAAATAGTCATACACATAATGGATTTGGATTTTAAACGATCTTCATTCAACAAAAAAGTTTGTTTTTGATATGAAAAACAAAAACAAACATAAAACAGACGTGTGTAGGGAAAAAAAAAAGTAAAAATATGTTTTGGTTTATAAAAACACAACTAATGTGTTTATTTGGATTTTTGCAAACAAAATAATCTATTATTTTCTAAATAATAAGTGGAGTCCAGGCTTTACTAACGTTACAGCAATCATCCTTTGGATTAACTTTTTAAATTTATCCACTGCGATTTTTAATAGGAAATTGCTTTTCCATCTATTAGAAATATTAATTTTGCTATTAAAGGCCAACAAAACAACAAGGGAACAAAAAGTATATAGTGATAAAACGTTTATTCTAGGTTATTAATGAAGAAGTCACACTGTAAAAAGCCAGGGAGTCACACACTCCTCCTCTTAGGTTGGGTAGAAATCAGACTGAAGCAGGGTGTCAGCTTCACCGAACCAAAACAAACCTTCCCATGCGGTTTCATAAGTCACTACTAGCTTTTATCCTCGGCGTTAGCCTGCGCCGCTTTGCGTTGAGGTTTAACGCTCAGCGGTGCAAGCTAACGCTGAAACGCTACAACCGACCCATAACTAGTACGAACCTATTTCTGAACAGCTAACAATTACAAGATAAAAGAGGAAAACACAGACGTCCGTTTCTCTGGCGTCAGTGACATTCGTCTCACCTCTCCCGACTAAACCTTGAACTCTCCACATCCCGGTCCGTCCGCTGGAGCAGCTCTAACTACCGACTTCTTACCGGAGGTTCATGCTTAAAAGTGCGGAAGGGATCGTCCGGCCCCATAAACAGACAGCAGCCGGTCTTTGTCTGGCGGTAGACAAATAAATAATAAAGAAACTGTCACGAGATGTGTCGGGCTCGGACGACCAGCAAACCGGAAGTAGGCAGATGACGCAATCGGGAAAGTTTGAGAAAGTGGTGCAATGCGGCGCCATTGCGCCACACATCGGTCAGTTAGGGAATTTCAATAGATTTCATTCACGGAAAAACCCCTGAGACTGCAAAAAATAAAATAAAAATAAAGTAAAACAAGATTTAACAATGATTTACACGATGCTATTAAAAATAGGAAATGTTGGCAAGAGAATGTCCAGTGTGCCTAAAAGTCCTTGGTGCTGCAAATTAACATCTGAGAGTCATATTTCTAAAAACAAAATTGACCTGACACAACACCTGAGATTACTCTCATTCCGTTGATTCCACTAATTGACAAAATTTTCCGTGCAGAAATCTTTGGAAATCACACATTTTATTTTTAATATTGTTTTTCTGGGGTTTTAGAAGTGGCTCATTTCTTTTTACAAATATATATATATATACACACACACACCTATAGGTATGTATACATATATATATATATATATATATATATATATATATATATATATATATATATATATATATATATATATATATATATATATATATATATATATATATATATATATATATATATATATACACACACACCTATAGGTATGTATACATATATATATATATATATATATATATATATATATATATATATATATATATATATATATATATATATATATATATAATTTAAAAATAGAAAATTTAAAAGTAACTAAAAATTTGCATGTTTATATATGTATCTAACCCCTCATGACCTAATAGGGATAAGCGTGTTGGAAAATGGATGGATAGTTAAGTATCTACCCTCTTTCCTATGACGCCCCTAAACAGTCCTGGTGCAACCAATTACCTTCAGAAGTCCCATAATCAGTGAACTGAAGCTCCCCTGTCTGCAATCTGAGTGTCACATGTCAGTATAAAAATACCTTTTCTGAAAGGCACCAGAGGCTGCAGCACCACTAAGCTAATATCACACCACGAAGCTCTCCAAACAAGTCAGGGATAAAGTTGCCGAGAAGTACAAGTCAGGGTGGGGTAATAGCAAAATATCAAATCACTGGTGTTCCCCCATAGTGCTATTAAATCCATCATATTCAGATGGAAAGCCTATGGTACCACAACAGACCTTCCAAGAGAGGGTTCCCCATCAAAACTCAATGACCGGGCAAGGAGGACACTAATCAGCCCAAAGACCAAAGGTAACCCTGAAGGAGCAGCAGAGCTCCACAGCAGAGACCGGAGGATCTGTCCAAAGGACCAATATAAGCCATAGGCTCCATCGAGCTGGGCTAAATGGAATACTGAAAAATAACATTAGTGTTAAAAATAAGAAGGCACAGTTTGAGTGTGCCATACTTAATACCCCCAAATGTATGGAAGATGGTGCTCTGGTGAGATGAGACAAAAAATAGATTATCAGATTGATGGACTGGACTGAAAACTGGTTAAGATATATTTATTTGAGCAAAATATACATTTGTAGTAATTAAAATAGATATTTTAATTTGTTTGTTTTTTACTCACATTGACCACAAGGTATATAAAAGTGGTGGTAATAACCTAATATTTGATAAGGCTTGATGATATAGTTTCTTCAAGTAGGACTTGAAGCAAACAGTAAAAACCACAAAACTCACTAAAAAATAATTTTTATTCGCTGCTTTTTCTATAGCTATAAAACTCTGAGAATGTTAAAACACAACTCCAGCAAAATGAAGATGATATAACTGTAAACCTAAAGATATAAAAAGACTGCATACAAGTTAATATCTACCAATATTAACCTCATAAAATTTCCAATTTAGAAAACAAATTAAGAAGGTCTTCATCTAAAGAAATATTTCATAATAATCAGATGTTTTTCTGTGATGTAACCATTGAGCTGAGGGTCAAGCATTTAGAGTTCAGTGAAAAAATAAAACGGTCAAAAAGTTTTCATTTTCATTTTCTATTCCATTAAAGGATTTAGTAAACATGTTTTTCTCTTGGCCAATGGCTCCTTGCAGATCTGAACTCCAAATCCAAACTCACACATAGAAAGGTAAACGCGTTTTGATTCCCCTTTTCTATAACATTGCCACCTTTTCAGCAAGTATTCTTAAACATACTTTAAGAACCGTAACCTTGTCAGCCTCATCAGAAAAGAAAGCTCCTTCCTGGTAAAGACAGCATTTCAGTTTGAAATAAAGCGACTTCATGATTAGAAATTCCTTTGGGCGCCAAGATAGGAATGAAACTCTCTTTGGCTTTGAAGGTTTTAAACTTTTGCTTCTGAATCTGCTGTCTCACAGATCCTCGCCACGCGCTGATGTTTGTCTCATCAGAGCATCTCACCGGGCTAAAAACAATGAGAGGTGAATTGAGGGCGTAACTTGAAATGGTCTGATTCATTTGATGGATTTACGCTCAAGAATAGTTGCTCTCCCTGTGATTGAATATGTGACGCAGTCTCTGACGCCTTCCTGGAACCACAGCTTCTTCCAGTCAGATGGATCTGAACAAAACAGAGGGGGGCACAAAGGAGGAGGTATGCACTCATGATGTCAGGTCCAACTTGGACTGATTCACTCTTTGCCCTGTTGCCATGGTGACACAATCATCGGGTCTTTCACTTCCTCCTCCGGCGAATTGCCTGCAGTAGCATGTAATGTTAACAGCGTCTCTGCACTGCCAGCAACTGTTTACTGGTCCACCTGCCTGAGGCAATATTTGTCAAAGCAATATGGAAAACATCGGGCTGAGCTGGAAAGGGACCCGCATCAGAACCGACTAATCAAACAGTTTGTTTTTGCTCATACTTCAGGTTATGTTTGAAATAGTAGCTAAATTTTTTTTAAAGCACCTAAGGGACTCACAAAGCAATTTAGCTCTTTCTGAAATCCTGTTTTGCTTTTATTTTACATACCCTCTTCATCCTGACAATCATAGCTTTGAATTTTCTTTCATCTCAAAGACGTAAATTGACTAACAGAAGAGTACTGGGTATTAAAACCACGTCTTTTTCCAGACACATTTCAAAGTTGCTGTAGGCGAAAATGCAGATGCTCCCAGTATTCCCTCCTGACTTCTTGCAGGATAACTTCAGGTAGTTACAAGCAGGTAAATGTTTTTTTCCCACCAAAAGCTTTTACAAATTTAAGGGGAAGCAAGTCTGCTCTGTCTTCTCTAACCCCCCAGTCGGTCGAGGCAGATGACCGTTCACACTGAGCCTGATTCTGCTGGAGGTTTTCCTTCCCGTTAAAGGGGAGTTTTCCTCTCCACTGTAGCTTTATGCTTGCTCAGTATGAGGGATTGCTGCAAAGCCATCGACAATGCAGATGACTCTCCCTGTGGCTCTACGGTTCTCCAGGAGAGAATGCTGCTTGTCAAAACTTGATGCAGTCTGCTGGGTTTCCTTAGAGAGGAAACTTTTGGACCAATCTGTATAATCTGATTGAATTTGACTTTCAAAAATGCCTTGAAATGGGATGTATCATGAATTGGTACTATGTAATTAAAATTGAATTGAAGTAAAGGGGTCATGTTTTTTTCCTGTTGAGTCCCTGATTGTTGGAAGGTGGAGCTGGCAGGCTGCAGCCAGCGCATTTGCTTCCCATCAGATTTGTGCAGAGCATCTATTTATACACCTATAAAATAAAAAACAGGCTCATTGTCCATTGAAAAAAAAAAATAGAAAATTCAAATTAGTCAAATCTGATTTACAGTGTCAGTCTTTTTCTATTCACAGAATAACTCCTGAATCTTACTGGAGCAACTTAATTACTCTGAATTTCACTTTGGAATATTGGAGAGGAGTGGACTTTACTATAATACATGACATATTTTCAAGATTTAAAATTGTTAAATATTAATTTCAATAAATACCGTACAGTTATGCACTACTTTGTGTTAATCACAAACATCAAATGATAATAAGACACAAGAAAGGTCTGTGCTGTAAACTTAAGTAAAATGTTGAAGGAGTATGAATACTCTTGCAAGGGACCATAAGGTCGACCCAAGAGCTGAGTTTGGGAAGACTCGGCATAAATTGAGCAGTTTCTGAATGGTTACTTACCTAACTACTTACCTCTACGTTTAGTGAATCTCAGCAGGCAGCTAAACAGAGCAATTTAAACACTGTGGCTGAACTGCAGGCCTCCACCACACTCTCTCATTTACTCTCTCTTCTACTAACCTCTAAACAAGTTCAACTTGGTTGTAGAAGTAAATATAGAAAAACACTTCCTTCACATGTGACAAATAATCTTAATGTATTGACATTTTTTTAATGCCTCGTCAAATTTAAACAGAAAGTAAAAGATTTGAACTTAAAACTACTGTTACGAGAATGTCTTGACAGAGTATTTAGTGAAAATAAATAAAGCAGCTTAAGACTAAAAATATATTGTTGCCTCCTATTTGACAGCAAAATCATTTTCCACTCAGCCTTGACAAAAACCTCTTCAAAGGACGACATGCAGTATTGTTACAGCATTTACATTGCTTTTAGTATGTATACACCCTTAACGTTGACATTTTATCACATTGCAGCCACACATTTAAATTTTTTTTAAACACACAATAGGTCAGAAATGTTTTGCATGTATTCGTTACCCTTTAGAAACTGATGGGCCAACTCATCTCATGTGTAACATATTTATTTTTGCAGTAACTGCAAAAGCAAAAAAACAAACAAAAAAAAGAAGAAAAAAAAAAACACAGTACAGGGCCACACTCGATGCGTGATCTGATGCATCACGTTCTAGTTTCTTCTGCCTTTTTACAACAACTCACTACACTTGTACAGTAAAACACAATACTGTAGTCACACTGAAACAGTTCGTATTACAACCACTCACATTACTGTCTATATGTTTACAGTTTTGAATCCATATGTCGCTTTCATGAACCGATTAAATCACAGCAATGTACTTTATGGCACAAATACTCTGACTAGAACTCTGATTACCATTTTATAGTGTTTTGAACAACAATTTTATAAACACCTCTTATCAATCACTCCTATGAACTGCATTCATCAAACTAAATCCATTTTAAATCAATGCCTTTCAATGTCTTCTACTACATCCAACCAGACTCAAATTAACACAGAGCAAATAACACTTTCTCTGATTACCCAGCAAATGCATAGTGTAGCTCTAATCCAAAAATACCTGTATAGCCAATTCCCCTAATGCGAATTTGCTCAGTTTTAGGTATAAATTGGTATTACACTTAAGTTGTACAGCAACTCTAAATGTGGTGTCCAGCTTTTATGCTTTTTCAAATAATACAATAAAGTAAAATAATAAAACATGAAATTAAACAATGACAGATTGAATGTAAGTATAAATATTGTAGATAAAATAAATGGTGTGGCCTCTTTTTTTAACAGATTAAACACTAAAATAGTGTTTACTTGCTATTCTCACATCTACCAGCTGGAGATTTTCACTGATCTTTGCAAAAGTCTTCAAGTGAAATCAGATTGGATGGAGAGCATCTGTGAACATTAACGTTCAAGTCATGCCATCTGGCCCAAATTTAATTGCACTGTAAACGTAAAAAGTGTGAAAAAGGTAAACCTCTCTGCTTCTCTTCATTCAGACCTCTGAGATCTGATGTTTTCTGTTTAGAGCGGGGTGCAGAAGACAGCAGAGGGGCAGCGGTGTGCTGGACGACGTGTTTGTTTTGTTAGCTGGGTTTGCTGCTGTGAAGATGCATTTCGTGAGTGTGTTCGGCTCTATGAGCTGGGACTTCAAGTTACATCCAGATCCTCTGAGTGGCACTGAACTTTGGGCTACTTTGGATTTGTCGTGAGCTGAAGGACTCTAGAGTTGGCAATTTCGGAGGAGCTTTTGCTTAAAAAACAAATAGGTTATCTTGAGCATCCATGCAATTAAAGCCATGGCAACAAATTCCCCAGTGCCGTAAACAGCTTGAAAGGGTTTGTCCACTAAATTAAGGAAAAGGGGTGGGGTGGTTAAAGAAGGAGTGGGGGGGGGGGGGATTCTGGCCCCTTTCCCCCTTTTTCTCTCACTCAGGCTGTCTCCTTGGTCACACACATGCTCAAACACAGACAAGGGCTAATTCCTGCTACAGCTACCACCAACATCATGGAGAGGAGCTCGTCTGTTTCTTTGGCCATCACATCACCCCAGCAGCCTGAACTGGAGACCAGCTTAGAACCGGACTCAGCAGCAAAATCTGATCCCAGAGAGGAAAAGGAGAATGAGGAAGAGGAGCAGGAAGGAGAAAGCTGTGCTAGAGATGACGCCAAAGGGCAAAGTTTGGATCCGGAGTGGGTGGAGGAGAGGTTCAGGATTGACAGGAAGAAGCTTGAAACCATGCTGTATGGTGAGTGTGATGGCTTCCTTAGTTGTTTTTGTAATCTTCACATCTTCATGCTCTGTCTGCTAAGCAGCAGGTTGCTCTTTTTGTCGTCTGTCACGGTCCTCCTGTGGGTTGGCTCCCGTTATCCACCTGAACCGGCGCCTGTCACTGCCTCCAGCTGCTTGTTGTTGCCATCACTAAATTCCACGCATTAAACTCCTGTTGCTGTAGCTTTGTGATTTATGACCTGTGTTGGCTTATGCATTCAGGGGCCCCTTTTCGCTTTTTATCCTCTCTGTCTGGGAAGCAGAGGTAACTGCCGCTCTTAGTTATTGCCTCTTGGCAGCTTCATGACAAATGCCTCCCTCGCATCACTGGGGAAACTCTGCGACTTGTGTGCGGCAACTGGAGATCATGTTTGCTCATGATGGCGCGGCGCTTAAACCGAATCAGCTGCGACGGCTGTCACTTGCCTTTAATGTGTTTGCAGCTTGGATTGTGTGTGACTTTTTGAACTGCATTGGTTTGAGCTGTGATGTTTCTCATACTTTTCTGTCACGTTGCAATTCACCCCGAATTACATAGTGTTTTTTGTGTCATGGTATTTTTTTTTCTTTTAAAAAACTGGGAGGTCTTTAAATCAGCACAGGCCATTAAAGTGATTTACTGTCTCAAAGCTGATGTGTGGTTGTCTTCCTGATGCGCCACTTTCTCGCTCTGTTTTCTTCCCATTCCTCAGCTCTGGCCTGTGTAACCCATAGCGATGACAAGGAGGGGGGGGGGGTGTTTCTGAGGAGGCTCCCCTTGAATCCTTCAAATGTCACCATGGAGCGATGGCCTTTTAAACTTGGATGTGTTTCCAGCGACCCCTTGTTCCACTTGCTTGGCAAAGTTTCAGCAATGTTGACGTTGAACACACATTATGTACTGAAAAGTTGCCCTGTGAACGGGACAACAAGGAGATGCCAACCCTTTACCTGTCTCATACACTACTTTGCAGTGTTATGTCCCCGACCTGTCCAGAAACTATATCATAAATGCTAATCAATTTAATGAATTCAAGGCTGAAAGTGGAACTCTACATTGTAGATTCAATGCAAACAGAGGGATACCTTTCCGGTATTTAAACCGGAAACATTCAAATTATCAATTTGAATGTTTCAGAGCAACAGAAAATCCAAAAAATGTTATATAACATAAGGCCAATGGAAAATTATCTTTCATATGAAAATGGTATGATCTTGTTAAGACCTGCATAATCATAGGGAATACTGCTAACTTGACAGATGTGCAGCAGACAATCGTACTTGTGCTTTTCTTGTTTTACTGTGCAGAAGTACTTTACACAAAGTACTTCTGCACTAGAACCATGTGCACGTTCAAAACACACAAATTCCTACACTAATGCATTGATCAGCAGGCAGCTTGGAGTACCTTGCCCCAGGGCACGTCAACATGTGGCTGTTAAGAAGCTGGAAGATAACACCCAGGTTTTCAGCTGCAAGACAACTGTAACTGCAAACTGTTTTCAATTTATGTAAACAGTGTCGGTGAAAGTGTTACCGATTCAAGCATTTTTATGCTGATGGTTCTATTGTTTGCTGCCATAGAAAAACAGTCGCTGCTGTCCTTAGTTTTACTTTATTTTATCTAACTTAAATGCTGATAAGACAAAGGTCCTGGTGTTTGCCAACACAAAGAAAGTTTCCTGCAATCTATTCCTTCCATAAAATAACATCAGGTGCCACTGAAATCACGTATTCATTTAAATCACATGTTGGACATGATGTGAAGAAGTTGAAGATCCAAGGGTCTTCTTCAGACACAGTTATTGATTTCCTCTCAGTGGAAGGAAGACAAGGCAAGTTTATTTGTACAGAACATTTCAGTAGAAGAACAGTGCAAAGTGCTTTACATGATTAAAACATGTGACAATGAAAACACAAACTAAAAACAAATATTAATGATTAAATAAACAACAGTTGGACTACAAACTTAAACTATTGATGTTTCAGTTAACAGCTTAACTAAAACACTCGAAGGCAATCCTAAACAAATGTGTTTTTAATCTTGGTTTAAAAGAACTCAGGATTTCAACTTTTACAGTTTTCTGGAAGCTTGTTCCAGATAAGTGCAGCATAGGAACTAAATGCTGCTTCTCCATGTTTGGTTCTGATTCAAAGTATGCAGAGTAGGCTTGAATCAGAAGACCTGAGTCACATGTGTCAAACTCAAGGCCCGGGGGCCAAATCTGGCACATCAAGGCAATTTATCCGGCCCTCAAAAGCCAAAAACGGCATGTTATGTCATAAAGTAGAGGCATATTAAAGTGTGTAAAGTGGCTAAAACTGTGACTCCTGTAGAGAACGTTGATTTTCTTTTAACTGTGTAGTAACAGCGTGCTGCCACTAGATGTCAGCTTTTCCGCAACCCATTAAAACAACACAGAAATGCCCACAAAGAAAAAAAGTGATGCAGAATGATGAGTTTAAAGTGTAACTGATCCCAATATCTTTTTTGAAGATAAACTGTTTAAATTGGGCCTAAGGGTGCTAATGTTACGTTATTGTCATTTTGTTTTACATTTTTATGTAAACTGGAATGAAATTATGAAATCAAAATTGTCATCTATACAGGCCTTTTTAATGACTTCATGATGCCAAAGGGTCCCAGTATAGAAATTAGATTGACATCCCTGGTCTGAGTGGTCTGGGAGGTTAATACACTGACAGCAAAACTGTTATGTATTTAGGTGCTAAGTCATTCAGTGATTTATAGACTAACAGATGTATTTTTAAGTCTATTGTCCATTGTCCATTGTAAATACTTCAGAACTGGGCTGATGTGCTCTACTTTCTTAGTTTTAGTGAGGACGTGGGCAGCAGAATTCTGGATCAGCTTCAGTTGTGCGATTGACTTTTTAGGCAAACCTGTAAGGACACTGTTGCAGTAATCAATTCAACTAAAAATAAATGCATTGAGATGTTTTTCAAGATTCTGCTGGGACATTAGGACTTTAATCCCGGAAATATCCTTCAAGGCAAGGCAAAGCCCTAACCAACACATACACGATGGCTTTCACCAAGACTCGGCAATTACTTAACGGTCCAAAGTTGGTGTGAAGCTCAACTGAATTTTTTACTTCCATATTGGCATATTATATTGCATTTAGTTATATTTCTGGTCCTCTTCTCTTACAGGCTTCCATGTTTGCAGGCTGCTACTTTTTTGACAAAATAAAATACCAAAAGCTGCGCTCTGTTCTGGGAACCCTGGGAATTCTGCTACAATTTGCTCAGGAACCAGGAAGTAAACAAGAGCTGCACACTGCACCCAAGTAGTTCCTTCCCGTACCTCTAGGTTTGAAATGAGAAAAACTTTACAAAGGCATTGTTCATGGAGAGAACTGGTTGTTTATAGGGAATGTTATTTTCCAGGTGACAAATGAGAAGGATTTAGGTTGATTTTACAATAAATATCTTACTTATAGAGCCTTTAAGTTTTGTTTTTATTTGGCTGAAAAAAATATGCCAATCCATGTATTGATTTCTTCTATGCATCTAGCTATAACAGGTTTATGGTCACCTGGTGACATTGTAATGAATAGCGGTGTGTCATCCGCATAGTTAGGGAAACTGATCTTTTTGTTAGTTATAATCTGAACTAAGGGGAGCATGTAGATATTGAATAGGAGTGGCCACAAGATGGAACCTTGTGAGTAGCATCTGGTCTTAAAGACCTTCCTGCCTCTCTTGGATTACAATGATATTGTTTATATGAATGCATCTGCAACCTCTCTCTATATATTTGATGCTGTCCATAACAGAGCACTCCACATTACTTTTGCTCTTGTCTTTAGGGCATGTTTTATTTGCTTATTTAATCTATGTTGTATTTTTTTAATGTTTAATTTTTTTGTAACTTTTTGTAATTTTTTTAATTGTCTCAAATAGGTCTGTCTTGAAAATTAGATCTTGGATCTAAGTGAGATAACCTGTATAAATAAAGCTTAAATAACAAAAGAAATACTGGTAAAATAATTCCCACTCTTCCCACTGAGTCACAGCCCGGCCTGGGGGCGCAATGTACTGCACCATAACAAAATTACTTGTGTTTGTTTTGGAAAGCATTTCAAAAATAAATTTTCCAAACATAAAATGTTGTCTGTGTTTTTTTTTTCCAGCTCCAGAACAAGGAGGGGAGACGGGAGAAAAGTTTTTCGAGCGAGTGAGTCAGCCTCCTTTGAAAGCCCTCTTATAATCAAACCCATAAAAACACTCACCAGTTCACAGATCATTGAAAATATCTAGTTTCAATATTTGCTTCAAACTCTGTGCCAGCCTTTACACTTTTTATGGAGATGATAATTGCAGTCTTTGAAATGCAAATGGGCCTTTGTGTCCCCAGAACGGAGCAATCTCCTCTGTCTGAATGACTGTGTGTAGGTGTGTTTCCTAATTGTGCATACAATGAGAGTGTCTGCTTTGCTTCTCGTCTAATCTCTCACAGGTAATGAGGGAAACTGGCACTCAGGTGAAATGGCCATCCAAACTAAAGATTGGAGCCAAGTCAAAGAAAGGTGCCAAAGTCTTTATACTCTGTTCAAACCAGTGAGATACTTTTTCTCTCATGGTCTGTAACCCTCTATTATATAATCACCGCTGTCTATTTACTGCAGTACAAGCAAATGTTTGAGAATTGTCTGTGATTTCCTCCTAGACCCGCATGTGAAGGTGGAAGGGAAGAGAACCAACGTTATGGAAGCCAAAAAGAAGATACTGGAAGTGCTAGAAACCAAGGTGAGAGCTGTCAACTGATAGTCTTGCTTTGTAGCAGAACGACTGCACTAACTCCTCAAAGAATAGATTTAACTAAATCCCTGGAGGTCTGATGTGATAACTAACGGTGACGTTCATGAGACTGAATTACTTCAATTATACAGTGATTGCATTTCATGTAGCTTTAATATACACCACATTTAGGTCCACCTGGATTCCAGGATCCAAGCTTTCCCATTGGAACGTTGCCCTGACTCTCTTGCAGCCATGCATCTCCACATGCAACAAAATGTGGTTCAGTGTGTATTTTGACACCTGTCTATCAGGAGCAACATTAACTTATTCAGCCATTTGAGCTACGGTAGCTTGTCTGTTGGATCTGACAAAATGATTCAGGGTTCACTCTAAACCTACATCAGTGAATCTTGGCCACCCATGAGCCCATTGCTGCTCCTTCCTTTGACCAGTTTTGATTGATTCTGACCAGAGAACCTCACATGATCTGTTGTTTTGGAAAGGCTCTGACCCTGTGATCCTGTCATTGCAATTTGATCCTCATTAAACTTTCTCAAGTCCTTTATACTTGCTAATTTTTCCTGCTTCTGACACAAATAGTTAAAGGACGTTGGCTTATTGCCTAATATATCCCACCCACTAACAGGTACCATAAGGGAGAGAAAATCAGTGTAATTCACTTTACTTGTCAGCAATCATAATGTTATTGAAGTTAATGTGTTTTAAGTTGGGCTGTCAAATGATTAAAAATTTTAATCGCGATTAATCGCATAATTTCAATAGTTAACTCAAGATTAATTGCAAATTAATCACATATTTTATCCTTTTATTTCTGAAAGTGTAAAAGCCTATTTGGGCATTTTAATATGCTATTTTGCAATATATGACACTAATACAAGACATGCTTGTACAAAAATTATTTTTATTTTTTATTTTTCAAGTACTTTTCAGAATTGGAATGAAAACATCCTTGTGCCATAAAATGTTAAACTCTGGCCAATAACGGCTAAATCGCTAATCATAACACCCTGATGTTTACACAATGTGTAAACAAATGTGTAAATAAATACCTATTTTCTTGGCGAAATATTTTTTGCCTCCTAAACAAAGATAGACATGGTATTACGCATATACATATAAATTAATACCAATTTTACATTTCAATAAAGTCACAAGTTTTATTGTTAATTTTTTCACTCTGTCAAACACATCTAATTCTGAGCTGTCACACCAACAACAATAATTTATTCCTATATTTTTGCATGCTGTTTATATCCACGTTCATACACACATTTTTTTTTAAAACCTAGAAAAAGGTTTTAAATTTCCAGGTCATTTCAGAGTCTTACACTTTGCTTGCAACTGTGCCAGGAGCTTAAAACCCTTGAAAGAGAACTGTTTAGCACAGCTTTATGTCCTGACACTGTAACTCTAGAAACTTCATTTGGCCATGTGATTCAGCCTTAGTTTGTCGAATACAAAGACAACAAATTAATAAGCATTTCAAGCATATGGTTTATGGGTTGGGTTCTGGAATGTTATCCGCGAGTAAAAACTCATCTTCAGAACCAATCTCTGCTCAAAATGGTGATCTGCACCGCGTAATCTACTTTCACCTTTTGCACTTTTGCTCCGTAAACTGCAGAAAATATGGGCATCATTGCTCTCTCTGCCTTTACTTCCATCAGCTCTTATGTCAGCTTAGTGGAGGATGCGCTCCAGCGCATAATGAGGCGGAGGGATATTTCAGCGGGTTGTACTTGAAGTGTCTGTAGCACAAGCGGGTCGGTTTATAACTCATGTTTATCGTCACTTATTTTAGAGCCCAAATAAGCGATTTCACTTTCAGAAACAAACTAAAAAAAACCCAACCCACGGCTCATGAAATTTACAAGCCATTTTAGAAAAAAGAAGCCCAAAGTCATATAAAATAAACAGACTTGGCGACAGTGAGCGTGTGTCTATTTTGCTCCAGTCTCTAGCATTCTTGGAACTACGGAAAGCGCCGAGGGTAAAAGAAACAGCCCGAAGAGCACTGCGGGAGGAAAAAAAAAACACTAGGGAACAGTCTGTGTGCTTTTACGCGTGATTAAGGGTGACAAAAAAATTGACGTTGTTATGGTGTACCAAAGATAATGCGTTAATAATGCATTAATACTGACAGCCCTAGTTTTAAGTGTTTTTCCATCCTTAAATCTAATTTTTTTAGGTGCTTAAGAGGAAGTTTCCAAAATTTCTGCCCCAAACTGAGCATGCAGTCCTTGGCTTGTGTGACTAACAGGTGAACAAGGTGACGCTGAAGATGGACGTGGCCTTCACAGAGCATTCCCATGTCATTGGAAAAGGTGGTGGGAACATAAAGAAGGTGATGGAGGCCACATGCTGTCACATCCACTTCCCTGACTCCAATCGTCACAACGCAGCGGAGAGAAGAGCAATCAGGTTGAAAGCCAGCAATATTTAAGAAATTAGACTTTTAAAAAAAGTTCATTTATTTCAGTAACTCAATTCACTGAGTGAAACATGTCCTATAGATTATTTGCACCCAGACCAATGGTTTCAAACCTTTTTTGTGTTCATTTTGATTTTTTTATTTTTTTTTTTACTAACGTCTAATGAAAACACAGACCAAAAAAACATTTAAATACAGAAATAGCAGGTTAATGAAAAGAGACCGTACACTGGCATGGAGGTTAAATATATCTAGTAATAAATGTAGTTAGAGGCATTGTTCTTATTATTTTTCAGGTTTCTATTGCTGGGCCATAGAAGGGGTGGAAGAAGCCAGAGGAGGATAAGGGTAAGTAGTCAATCTAAGCAGGGACTTTATTTATCTCAACACTCGGTTCTTCACTGCCGTCAGATACACGGATCAATACTGCAATCAATGGGATGACAAGTACAAATAATACCGCTTCTTTTGTCAAAATGCCAAGCTTTCTGCAGTTCTGTCTTGGTGTCGACAGCCATCTTTTCTTTGTCTTTATCCTGCTGTAGGACCGTCCAGCCGCTGTCACTGACCTTTGACCTGCCCCAGTCAAGCCTGGTACCCCAGGCTCTGCCAAGATGCAGGCTCTCCACTTATCCAGCAGTGGCGCAGAGCTTAGGGGTCAGCGTGAGCTTCAGGGCTGGTGCCACCACTGCCTCAAGCCCAGACAACCTTTTATGGAAGTGGTCCTGCACAGTTTGGGGGCTGCACGGGCACGCAGCTGCTGTCAAGGTTACTTTCACCTACAGCACTCTTCACACACACCGCGGAAATCTTGTATCAGTCCATATTAAGACTTGTGTGTGTAAAGCTATCATCTGCCCGAACAGAAGGCGACGTGCATCCTGATGGAGCTCCTGCTTGGGTCAGAGGCCCCAGGGGGGATAGTGAGCAGCCAGCTGGATGTCACTGCTCAGCAGCATCTCTTCCTGTTGGGACAGAATGGCGCCAACTTTCTGAGTGTTATGCACAAACCCAGACCCAAATCATCCTGCCAGACCTTAGCGCTCCTCAAAGCCCCCCCTCGCTGCTCATCCAGGGCAGCCCTGATGGAGTCTGTCTGGCTCGGCGGCAGCTCATGGTACACGCACGCCTTTCTTTTGTTGTTTCTCTATCATGTTTGCTTCTGCGACAGTTCCCAGATAACCACTATTGTTCCTGTGTTGTTGTAGTTTTTTTATTTACTGTGAAACACATTTGCACACATCTAGGATTGCCTGCCCGTGTGTTTGATGTTTGACATGCGTGAAGATGGGGAGGGAGATCCTTGCAATCTGACTCAGATGATGCAAAACCTCGGAGTCTTCATTTGTGTCAAGCCCAAAGCGAAACAGACCAGCAAGGTGAATGTAATTTGCATGAGATACCATTAAAAATAATGATACAAAATAATTCAGTGGGTTTGTTGGCTCTCAGCTCCATGTTTTTAAAACTACATTCAGTCTGGGGCCAGGCTGAGGGTGTTTTGATTGCTTATTTGCAATGGCTCTGTTAAGAAAAAATAGTTATTTGTTTATTTATTTTGGTAAATTCTCTTTACTATGAATTTGGATGTACATTCATTCACTGTTTTAGATCCATCTGCTGCAGTGGGTTGAATGCTGATGCGGTAAATATCTGTGCTGATGTTTATTTATCAGTCGGTGGTGGTGAAGGGTCTGGAAAGGAACATCTCCTGCATTTATGAAGCCCGCCGTCTGCTCCTGGGACTCGATTCCTGCGAGACTGCAGAGGTAACCACGGTGAGCCCTGATCTCATGTCACCTGGTGGCGGGCTGGCAAACTATTGGCTCGACATTTTGCTGCAGCAGCTTCATCTCTCTGAACAGGGTAAGTTTACACAAAATAATGTGCAGATGTCCAGCAATTCAAATAATATACAGGTGTAAAAACGCTTCATCTATAGACTTTAACAATTTAAGAAATCTACAGGTTACCCACAGTCACAACCACAGAACAAACTGATACCTTGACAAAGTTTCTTATTGCTTATTTGCATGTTGAATAGGGATTGTCTCTATGCAGTGCAAGAAAATATTGCAGTTCACCACAGCCGGCTTTAATTATACTGAAAGCTGCATCGCAATTGCATCTTCAGATTCAGCGCTGAACTGACGAGCAGTTTTACAGTTTTTAAGGAAACTTGACTGCATTTGGTCATCTTCAGTTCAATTTCCAAAGGACCAAACTAGTCCAACCTCAACTGCTGTATTCTATATACGCCAGAGATTCTTTAAGGCAGTTTGTCAACATAAAGAACTGAATAGGCTAATCATTTTGAGTGGTCTTAATTTGGTTCATTTAATTAGTGAATTCTGGTTAGTATAACAGATTACCTGCTGCTTTTCAGAGGGTTCCTCTGGGGAAGTGGTGGGTGTGTTTTTGGCTTTAAGTGGGTTGCTGGGTGGGAGTATGCCAACCAAACAAAGTGGCTCACCCCGGTCACCATCCATGCAAAAACCACCACCACTTTTCACTCAAATGGATCTGGAACAGAGCTGCAGTATTTGGCAAAAACAAAACTAAAGTAGCCGCTAAGACTAACATGAATAATACGACACATATTTAGTGAGGAACTGAGACAACCAGTGGAGATGTAAATGCCGCAAGCTTGTTGCCATTATGTTACCCTGAACCTTCACCCACCGTGATTTAATTCCCTTAAAACCCTCAGTCTCCCCATGGGTTGCTTGTTGTCCGCATTTTGAGTGCTGGTACTTCACTCTATAAAGGACACAGAGAGTCACTCCATGCAAAAGCATAACAGGAACAAGGCTTAATAGATTTCATCTCCTCTGGCACTGCATTTGTGCCAGAGGAAAACATTAGCAGAGCATCTGGGAATAAAGACCAGTGAGAGAGAAACAAAACTCATAAACAGATGTAGAAAAATACTGGTAACAAAAAATTATAAACCAGGAAACAGATTTTTCAGAGCAACAAAAGACAAGTACAGACAACTGTAATAGAACTAAAAAATAACCCATCAGGTAACCTAGTTGACACAGCCTGATTGTCAAAACTCTTTGAATGTCACATGATCCAAAAGACTTATGTGGAAAAAGTCAAAAAGGATCACTGCATGAATGCATCCAAAATATCATTCTGATGGACCACCTGCCGAACAATTACTAATCTATATTTATGGATGAACGCAAGAATGAATGAATTTCCTTCAAAGAGAAAACATTCCTTCCC